>NC_034180.2:23086614-23389114 GCF_002021735.2 Oncorhynchus kisutch | reverse complement strand
ATTAAAAAATATATATTTTTCATTTAACCTTTATTTAACTAGGCATGTCAGTTAAGAACAAATTCTTATTTACAATGATGACCTACCCTGGCCGGACGACGCTGGACCAATTGTGCACCGCCCTATGGGACTCCCAATCACAGCCAGATGCAGCCTAGATTGAACCAGAGACTGCAGTGACACCTCTAGCACTGAGATGCAGTGCCTTAGACCACTGCGCCACTCTGGAGCCGAAAACATTTAATTACACTTTTTTGCCAACGTTTACTGACACCGGCCATATTCAACGGGTTTCGAACGAGAGTGCTCTGAAATCGGAGTCTATCGACAGTTGTTGCAGTAATATCATGCACATTCTATTGACAAGATGGAAAATTGGGGCTAAAAATTGAAATAAATAACTTGCATGGTATTGGAGTCTTTTGTTTAGACATGTAGCTAGCTAGCTAAACAATAATCACAATTCATAACGTTACTACCCTGAATGAATCTGCAGGTAGCTAACCAACCACGTTCAACATTAGGCTATAACTAGCCATGCAAATGGCTCTGAGACACTAATAATATAATTACACTGATCATACACATAACGTTAGCTAGTGAGCCAGCCAGCTAACAGTACACTTTAACTTGCAATGAAAACGACTTTCTGCCAAAATTAGAAACGTGTCATTTCTGAAAATGTAGCTAGCTAGACTATCTTACCCGTCCGTATACATGGACGGACGCGTCTCCCTGTCTGTCACGGTTGCGTGACTGTGTTCTGTGTTCTGTTTTCCACTCTGTCTGCGTATTTGCAATCAAACACCAGAAGTTTTCAAAACTCAGTCCCCCAGAAAGTGTAGAGCAACGCTTATGTAGTTGTAATATGTGATATCTTAAAAATAAGCCACGTTAGAAAGGATTACAGACACATACTGACCAGCTCAGAAGCGTGCTACATGGCAGACCAATACAAACTCGTCTATCTGTGTGGCTGTGTGTTTTAGCTGCGTGGCTGTGTGTTTTAGCTGCGTGGCTGTGTGTTTTAGCTGCGTGGCTGTGTGTTTTAGCTGTGAGCTGTGTGGCTGTGTGTTTTAGCTGTGTGACCGTTTAGCTGTGTGGCTGTGTGTTTTAGCTGCGTGGCTGTGTGTTTTAGCTGCGTGGCTGTGTGTTTTAGCTGCGTGGCTGTGTGTTTTAGCTGTGAGCTGTGTGGCTGTGTGTTTTAGCTGTGTGACCGTTTAGCTGTGTGGCTGTGTGTTTTAGCTGCGTGGCTGTGTGTTTTAGCTGAGTGGCTGTGTGTTTTAGCTGCGTGGCTGTGTATTTTAGCTGTGAGCTGTGTGGCTGTGTGTTTTAGCTGTGTGAACGTTTAGCTGTGTGGCTGTGTGTTTTGACTGTGTGTTTTGTCTGTGTGTTGTATCTGTGTGGCTGCATGTATTACAGGACTCACAATGAAGTATTCTCTAATAACATTATGATGTAGAGATCTTTGTATCTTTGAGGGAAGGCGTAGACATTGTTTAGCTAAATTAAAACGACAATATAAAGGACAAAAAAAGGCAATCAGTTTAACAAATTAAAAATAGTGAATTGTATAGGCTGCAGCCACATCTATCTACAGATTAATTCAAGTAAAGATTGATTGATGATTTCTATCAAATAATTGATTAATTGTCAAATAGGTCCCCTAAGCTTTGGGCTGCGTGATGTAGTTATCTTGTTCATAGTTTTATCAGCAGTTCGAGTGAGTGAGTGATTAAGTGCTGTTTTTTTGTACTTGTATGAGTTAGTTGTATAATCTAGCATGTGTACACAGAGAATTCTAACCCTCTGTGATCTTAATTGCTGTTTTACTTTTTAGCCACTTAATCTGTCTGCCAAGCCATTTCTTTTTAACATAGTTGCTAATTATTTTCTACATTAATTCGATCTAGGAGGTTTTTTAAGCCTTTTTCAAATTGACAAGGTTATGAATTTTATGGTGCCAGGCAGACAATCTAAAGCAGATTTATGTATGGGGATTTTCAGCCTCTTATTCAATGTCTAGAAATGTTCTGCATATCAAACATTATGTTAATGAAGCCATTATTTAGGACTTGCTGTGTAATTACAGTCCATTCCCTCTATCAAAGTTTTAAATGTTTTATTCTTTATAGTAAAAGTTAATGTATTCAACTTCTATGTTGAATATTATGGCTTAGAGAGAGGGGGGAGAGAGGGAGAGAGAGAGGGGGGGGGAGAGAGAGGGAGAGAGGGAGAGAGAGGGGGGGGAGGGAGAGAGAGAGGAAGAGAGAGAGGGGGAGAGAGGGAGAGAGAGAGGGGGGGGAGAGAGAGAGGGAGAGTGAGGGGGGAGGGGAGAGAGAGAGGAAGAGAGAGAGGGGGGGAGAGGGGAGAGAGAGGGAGAGAGAGGGGGGAGAGGGAGAGAGAGAGAGGGAGAGAGAGAGGGGGAGAGAGGGGGAGAGAGAGGGAGAGAGAGGGGGGAGAGGGAGAGAGAGAGAGAGGGGGGAGAGGGGGGAGAGAGAGAGGGAGAGAGAAAGGGGGAGAGGGGGGAGAGAGAGGGAGAGAGAGGGGGAGAGGGAGAGAGAGAGGGGGGAGAGGGGGAGAGAGAGGGAGAGAGAGGGGGGAGAGGGAGAGAGAGAGAGGGGGAGAGGGAGAGAGAGAGGGAGAGAGAGAGGGGGGGGGAGAGGGGGGGAGAGAGAGGGAGAGAGGGGGGTTGGCCTAATGGCCTTTTACCTGTTTGGTTCAACATCATATAGTACTGGGAAATTAGTAAGTTATTACAGTAACAGTTTTAATAGCCTTGTAGACAAAGCCGATCAATGTACATAAATCTAGTAATGAATAAGTCCCGAACCCTAACTTGAGATCTGTGCACATAACTCAAGTTTGTTATGTTGAGCTAACTGATAACTGATGATGGTAAAGTACAGAATGCTGCTACAATGGTGTCTCTTCAAGGTCTGTGAATGTGTACCCATATGTTTGGATTGTTCAGATTGTATCGGACAGTTCTGTGCTCGTGTGAAATGGCTGTTATTGTGGCACCAGTTCTGCAGCCAGTCAGTTCAGTGAAACAGATGGTCAGAATTACCATTTTTGTTTTGCAAATGGCGCATAAGCCTGTGTTCCCCCCAAGTTAATCGCAGGTGTCTAAGTGTATGTCTTAGTTCTCTGGAATAATGTTCCGTCTTCATTTGACTAATCAGTGACTCTAGCTCCCCTTCGAGGATGCAGCCATTCCAGAATGGTCTCTTTTTGAGTCATTACTAAACTCAAAGATAAAAACATTTTATTTCTTGACATTCTTTCGTAATAGAATGGAAAGTTTGGATACCGAATGTACAATGTTTTAATAGTAGATAGGCTATGTGAAGGAGTTTGTTGGACAAGGGATAATGGTTGTTATAAGCCAAATTTGGTGTAATTTTATTTGCCTTCACTGCCTCAGCGATTTAGCACAGCTAATGCCTGTATTTAACAGTTCTGTAGCAGTACCATTGGAATTGTTTCAGCTTGTCATGGAATTGCAAGACAGACGTGCCTTGCAGTAGACAGACATGCCTTGCAGTAGACAGACATGCCTTGCAGTAGACAGACGTGCCTTGCAGTAGACAGACGTGCCTTGCAGTAGACAGACGTGCCTTGCAGTAGACAGACGTGCCTTGCAGTAGACAGACGTGCCTTGCAGTAGACAGACGTGCCTTGCAGTAGACAGACGTGCCTTGCAGTAGACAGACGTGCCTTGCAGTAGACAGACGTGCCTTGCAGTAGACAGACGTGCCTTGCAGTAGACAGACGTGCCTTGCAATAGACAGACATGCCTTGCAATAGACAGACGTGCCTTGCAGTAGACAGACATGCCTTGCAGTAGACAGACGTGCCTTGCAGTAGACAGACACTGCAGCATGGATCTTGTAGAAGTAGACCCTCTGGGCTCGGCTAGCTGACTCAAATTTTGTTTGTGTAGGATTTTAGCTAGAAAAATATTCTGTCTTTTTAAAGACCCTGAAAATGTCCCAAATGGCATCGTATGTAGTGCACTACTTCTGATCAGGGCCCATAGAGCTCTGATCAAAGGTAGTGTATCATATAGGAAATAGGGTGTCATTTGGGACGCAGGCCCTGCTGATCCTAATACTGTCATGGAACCCCCTCAAAATCCTCCTGTTGGCGCGATGTAGGCGCGCCGTGGCGGTGCAGAGGTGTGACCATGCAGCTGTCTGTTTGGTAATTGAGATGTGTATGTTTGTTTTGTATAACAGATGGCACTGTGTGTGCTTAGGCTGATAGCTAGGAAAATAATAATTGCATTATTCCGGCCAACAGAATATTAGCTTTTGGAATCAGTCCCATTCCAAGCCGGCGCCAGTGCAGCATATGCACTTGCATGGACTGAATATCCAAGGAAATTGATACATCTGGAATACAGCGACCATATGACTTTTCATCTGTCTCCAAGGAGTTGCTAGCTGTTTTTTATTTGAACCCGTTCCAAGTACAGGAACATGTTAAAACACTCTCCGTTATTAGAGGAACAGCACATTGAGAACCTGACTTAGCAGGACCATATGGTTGAAGCTCGCTCTCTTTCCATTGTTTATGTGCACAACAATGTGATTGAGTTGGCATATTTCCAATGCCTTTCCCTCTCTCTGTGTTGGAGGGAGGTATAAGTCTCTCTGCCTCCTTCACGAAACAAGGCTTCCCTTTTATTGTGGAGCGACACCGGTTAGACCTCAGTGCCCTTCTCCCATTCACGTTTCGCTGCAAAAGGCTTTTCCAATTGTGGAGCTGGAATTGAATGTAGACATCTGCTTGGCTTTAAGTGACAGGGCTATGCATGTGTGGCTGTGTGCACACAGAGAGAGACAGAGAGACACCAGGAGCCTGATCCCTCCACCCTCTCCCTCCTTTCCCTCTAGCCCAGACTCCCTCCCCTGCAGTGGGGCCGGATGAGGCTGTGCGGCCCCCGGCTTCCAGCCCCCTGACTCCCAGAGGATATGAGGCCAAGTGGGATGGAGGGAGAATATTGAATCTATTAGCATAAACATCTGCCTGAATGTCTGATCACATCTTTGTGAACCGATCAGTCCTCGCCCTCTTTTATCCCTCTGTCCCTCACACACACACACACACACACACACACACACACACACACACACACACACACACACACACACACACACACACACACACACACACACACACACACACACACACACACACACACACACACACCCTTCACATATTCCCAGTCCCTTCTCTCAGTGTTCCACAGAATACGGGAGACTTTTGACTCTGTCGCCCAGACCAAATGAGATCATTAAATGAGTCTGTTTATTTGTCATTCTTTGCGTTGTGTGGATCAATCAATGAAAGAAAGGAATGGTTGATTTTCAAAAGCTTGAATACTGTCAGTGGGGTTTTCTTATATTTATATTGAATTTACTGTACTGTATATTTTCTCTCTGAAAATATTCCTGCAAATTTAGTAATTTGTTAAATTTCTCAAATAGTATTTTCATTTAGCTATGAATCTGCACTGTGAGGAGTTTATGCAAGTGAAATGAAACTGCTTCTATAACTCCCCATAACCCACAGCCAACAATAAATTGACCTCTGTAGTGAATCCAAAACAAATGGACACACCAATATCCATCAAACACTGAGGGAAATATAACGTCAAGCCCCACTAAGCATATGAGAGGGAGATTTTTTTGCCTCTCTCTATTTTTAAATAGCCTATCAGGGCATGAATCCAAAATGTTACTAAATGGGTAATAAGCATTCTTTTATTTATGATGTTGTGTGGGTGACAGAGCAGAGGGCGGCCATTTGCATGAAAACTGCTAGTGGTGGTAAAGGAGACAGGGCCAGGGGAAGGTCACGTTTAATTGAGCCACCTCAGTGGACCTGCTGGCCCTGTAGACTCGTGAGCCCTGAATGAAAACAAGGACAAGCCTGTCATTCCAGACAGTCCCAGGGCCTGTTCTTTATCTGCTCTACTACAGAATATCATCATCAGGCAGCCAACTCACTGTCGAGCAAAGCCAGGAAACGACCATCTCCACCGTCAAATATTACAGCGCTGTATCACTTTGGGATTCATTTAACTAGCGAAATATGAGATTAGGATATTTTGAGATTTGGTAATGTTGACAGGGACAATTATGTTTTGTAAGTGTTGTAAATCAAGCATTATAATAGTAGCATAACGTTGCCCATAAATATAAATATAAGGGAACCTGCAGCATTTAAGCAAACCGCTAAAACCCTTTCTAAAATATAATAAAAAGAATGGGAAAATGAATGAATAAATAAATGGACTAGAGAAGCCAAAATGTTGTCTCTGTAATAAATACTACTAATGTATTCCAATCCAACAAACAGATAAGTGGATTTAGGGAGAGGTAAAAAAAAAAAAATTAAAAGAGAGAGAGAGAGAAAGATTTACAATGGTGAGGAACAGGAGTAGAGGAAGGAGGAGGGGACATGATTCAATGTTCCCTACAAGGCCCAGCAACAGAAAACAGTATCAATTCACAACATTTAAATTGATAAATGCTCAGAGCCAAACACTACAAGGGCACTTTGAAAAGCAAATAGCGACCTGGTGAAGAAATTGATTTTTTTCCCCTGAAAATGACTGCATGATGCATCATTTGACTGTGCTCTGTCCAAGTGCTTGACAGAGATAATCTGGCCAATCCCAGGGGTGACCTTATCGTCCACGGCAGGGCAGCTCTGTCTGCGCCTGTCTTTGTGCATGTCAAGGTTTCAGAGGGCGCCATCCTTCGGGGAGGACAAGTTTCCACACTCTCCATCTTGATATTGAGCCAAGAAACAGAGAGAGAGGTGTGTGTGGTGGTGGGGGGGGGGGGGGGGGGGCAAGAATCTGAAAATCTGAAAGTCAACGAGGTTTTGTTAGTAATTGGATTAATTATAAATTATTCTGCAGATGTATGCACAATGGATTGTTCTGCCCTTGTCATAAATTGGGTATATCAACTCAATATCAGACAAGAGATAGCAGACAGGCGCTACTGCTCAGTTGGACAGGGAAATAGTTGTTGTTTTTCAAAAGATTTCGGTGCTTTGATGGTGGATTTTCAAGGTCAACAAGTGGGGTAGGTTTTTTCCCTTTTCAACACCCAGTATGTTCTTGATTGATTCTGTCCTTTACGTGTGGTTTTTTTCTAGGTTTTGGTAGCTATTACCACACCTGTGAGGTATTGCTTTGTCAATGGTGCTGTAACACAGTGCCGAAAACATGATGGGGCTGTGGATCTATCCATCCCATAGGTTAGTCACTCACTTTAGCCAGCCAGCCAGGCCACAGCAGCATCAGTCTAAACACGGGATTTAAAGCACCTGTCAGTGAAATGTATGAGCTGGTCCCTAAACATTCTCTAGCACTTCCCTGTGTCACCCTGCGCTGGCGCTAGAGCCAACTCTAAAGCTGCATCCCAAATGGCAACCTATTCCCTATATAGAACACTACTGTTTGACCAGAGCTCTATGGGCCCTGGTCAAATAGTTGTGATTATGTAGGGAATAGGGTGCAATTTGGGATGCACCCAGGTTTAATGGACTTGTGCTCTATGCTTTCTGACCACCAAGAAGCTTGAGAAAATTTTACAAAAACAAAATATTTTCTAAAACTAAGTAATCTTATATATATACTACATATATTCTAGCATATACAGTAGGTATAGTAGTATTGGCAGGTTTTCATCCACGCCAACCTACAATACAAACAGTATAGTCAAACAAAGTGGTTTGCGAGTGAAAGTGTAGTTGTTGTTTTTTATCTGAGAACCGTAGCTAGCACTTGGCCAAGGTTCCTGTTGTCATAAGTGGTATTGGTATAACTTGTTCCAGAGTTTGTAACAGCATTGGTTTCACTTTGTGTTTGGCTAGCCACACAACATCAGGCCACAGTTTAGCATACTCTGTGTGATGTACACTAAATGTGCTACCACAGGAGAGAGAGGAGAGAGAAGAGAAGAGAGAAGAGAGAGAAGGAATAGAGAGAAGAGAGAGGTAAGAGAGAGTGAAGAGTGAGAGAAGAGAGAATAGAGAGAAGAAATAGAGAGAAGGAATAGATAGAAGGAATAGAGAGAAGAGAGAGTGAAGAGTGAGAGAAGAGAATAGAGAGAAGAGAGAAATAAGAGAGAGTGAAGTGCAAGAGAAGAGAGAATAGAGAGAAGGAATAGAGAGAAGAGAGAGTGAAGAGTGAGAGAAGAGAGAATAGAGAGAAGGAATAGAGAGAAGAGGGAAATAAGAGAGAGTGAAGTGCAAGAGAAGAGAGAATAGAGAGAAAGAATAGAGAAGGAATAGAGAGAAGGAAGAGAGAAGCAATAGAGAGAAGGAATAGAGAGAAGAGAGAGTGAAGAGTGAGAGAAGAGAGAATAGAGAGAAGAGAGAAATAAGAGAGAGTGAAGTGCAAGAGAAGAGAGAATAGAGAGAAGGAATAGAGAGAAGAGAGAAATAAGAGAGAGTGGAGAATAGAGAGAAGAGAGAGTGAAGTGCGAGAGAAGAGAGAGAGAGAAACACCTGGATCTAGACACACTGCTGTGCACAGGATTTTCACTTATTTTACTTTGCACTATCATGGCCCATGATTATCCCCCGAAAACCCCAACCATAGCCCCAGCCCTAGCCCCAGCCTCAGCCTCAGCCTCAGCCCTAGCACCATTAACAGCCCTCCAGTGAGCTCCTTTCCAGCAGTCCTCTATCTATCCCATCATCTCCAAACTGCTCTTTTGATAATCCACAATGCACAGATTTATTTCCATCCTTCAGATCATCTCCAGACTGATAGGGCTGCTCTCATTTGATTTCACATCTCCTCTCCAATCCTTATTAACGTTTGAAGGCGGATGGATCACCCAGATAGCATCTCCAGTGTACTGACTGACGATAGCTCGCTGCTCGCTGCATGGGCTTTTTACATCCACCATCAGCCTTTCATCTGGATTGAGATCTGTGGGGAGCGTCAGGATTGGGAATACAACTGTGTTTGAATTGGAATTGAAAGATAAAGTAGTTGGGATTATTAACTGTAAATAGGCTTCAATTGGCTTTTATTTGGAGGGGAGGGGATTTTGATGAGCTAATTAACATTGGTGCCATCATTTTGTTTTCAAAGTGAATGAATATTTGAAGCCAATTTACAAGATGTCAGATGCTTGCTAGATGTTTTCATAGTTAGATTGTTCTTAAAGGTAAAGATAGCCTGTAAAGACACATTGTATGTATAAACTATATAAAATATGAAGTCTCGGAGCACTGTCTGACCCATCCCACTCTTCTCCTTTCTAATCAACCGTAACAAATGTCAGGACATGTTGTACGCTTGCTTGCTTTTTGTTGCAGGATTTGCTACTAACCGTGCTTGCAGTCTCATCGTGAAAGAGAGGGGCGACCCACGGAGCACTCATTGGAAATTCCTAAAGTTGGATTTACAACAGCATTCTAATTTAATGTTGGATGTCGAACATATAAAGAGATCAGAGTGGCACTAGAGCTGAAAATTGATGCCTTTTTTATTAGAGGCCCAGTGGAGCGGGTGGGCGGGCGGGCGCCGCTGGTACAATGAGAGCGGAGCGGAGTGGGGCACGCGGTGGCGTCGGGTGGAGGCAGCACAAGGAACAAATGAATGGGGGAGCTGCTCTCTGAGAGGGCTCGTATTTCACCCCAATGTCAGGCCCCAGGAGGGGAGCTCAGGATAGAGAGGTGACGCCAGTTAATGCCAAGCACCTCTCCTCTCCTCTGCTCTCCAGCCTAAGGACAAGCTATTGACCGCCAGGCTGTCATAAAACATCTGGCACAGCAGAGGAGGAAGAGAGAGAGGATAGAGGGATTCTGAAGAAATGACCAATGTGGAACCTTTCAGCTTTTTGAACTATTGGTTGGAATTAAAGGGCGAGGTGTTGTATTTCATTAGCGATGACGATGATGCTGGAGTGAAAGGAACCGGGTCAGTCATCTTCATGAGAACTCATACGGTATGATGAACCGCATTGAACTCACTGCACTTCAATTATCTTGATCACTCCATCTATCCTTTCATTTTCTGCCAAACAAGGAATCATCGTTTCTACTCGACAACTAAGATTAGCAAAATACTTAACTTTTTTGCATACTTTACAAAATGTTATTCATTAATAAGTCCAGCAGGATCTGTCTATTTCTTCAGGGCTCCATCCAGGCCATAAACTCAGTAATAACCTTTTATCAGAAGCAAGGGTGGACCCATAATGTGACATTTCCACCCAGATGAAAGAAAGAGAAAGAGAAAGAATCCAGGCTTGTAATCTCCCCATATATAAGGCCCTGGGAAGCCATCATATAAGGATATAACAAGCTGTGATGAGGAGGAGGAACCTTCCCAGTGAAGGATAATAGATGAGTCCTGACCCTCTCAGAGCCAGAGCAAAGAGTCACCAGTTCTCCATGTAAGCGACCCCCATTCCAATTTCTCACTTTGGAGAATAAAAGCGTCTCCGAGCATGAGGTGAGGTGGAAGAGGAAGGGAGGAGGGAGGGCGAGAAAGGGCGGAGGACGGGAGGCAGGGAGGGGGATACTATTGTGCCTGAATCAATGACACGGGCCTAAACTTTGTCCGATCTAACCGTAGGCCAAAGTTTAGAAATGAGAATATGGAGATCAGGTTGTATGCATACACATCACCAATTAACAGGAAATAATTTTGGAATCGCTTTGGTGTGGTTTTGTGCTAGCTAGATCTGATTATCACTTGTGTAATTACAGCATCGATGGGAAACACAACGACCAAACACTGAGACTTCATATATTGTTAATGACCCGGAGTGTTAGACCCCCTCCTTGTACCAGTCAACTCTGTCAGAGGAATTGGTGTGAGAATCCTGTGAGAAAGACTGTCTCAACTGTCTCTGTCACAGCCAAGAGAGAATATGTGGACACAGTACACACAGTCCTAATTGTTGTCCCAAATGCACATATAGTTTATTCTCCATGAATAATATGACAACAATTATCTGGATTTATTTACATGCGCTTTATAAATGAGGGCTAATTATTGTGTCTTAATGATGCCTCTTAGTGCAGCTACCTCTGTCACACAACTGTACAGAGATAACGGAATGGAAATTTGCTTCGAGGATTTTCCTAAATGTCACCGCCACTTTGTGCACGAGGATGATAACTTCATACATTCATTATCGTGGCAAACACCTGCAATGTAGCACAAGAGACCTTGTGGCTAGGCGATAGTAGATAATTACTAATGAATCAATATGGAGAGAGAGAGAGTTAAGGTGGAAGGAAGACTGACAGAGTTGTCCCCTCTCGCTCGCTCTGAAACAGCCTGGGCCTGATAAACCTTTAAAATAAACAGGGAAGGAGGAGGAGGTGAAGAAGGGGACTGGCGCTCATCTGTTCTCAACATGGCAGCTTTGTTTTTTAGGTTCACTGGCTGCTGATATCTCTGGTTCATCCTTGGGCTCTATTTTCATATGAATATATTAAGAGAGAGAGAGAGAGAAATTGAGATAGAGAGAGGGGTGAGGGAGAGGGAGAGAGCGATGAGAGAGATGCTGAGAGAAAGAGAGAGAATGACAAAGAGAGAGAGAGCGAGAGAGAGAAAGAGAACGAGAGAGAGAGAGAAAGAGGGATGCTGAGGCCGGTATTTGCCTGTGAACCATACAGGGATATAAATCCTAGTCTATTCATCAGGCTTAATGCAGGTGAATGGACAGGCAGCCAAGCTACATCATCCACCACACAACACTCCTCCGTACATGTCCTCCATGTACTTTGACTTTTACAAGTTCGAAGCAAAGAGAAAATGCTAACAGATGAGAGTCAGTACTATGCAAGACTAGACTGTGAATGTTATCTGGTTGGAGATGATTGTACGTAAATGCATTTCTGCAGATTCAATTCACTTTAAACCCCTTGTAAGAGGATTCTAATGGTGCATTACCCTCATAGCCATAGCAACCAACCAACAGCACCATATCCTATCTAGTTTTTTCTCTTCCCATTACTACATCCCTGGACCTGGACCCCCCATCAGGACAACAATTTAAGGGGGAAACAGATGTCCTTCACCAGCGTAATGATTGCCATGTCCATTTTTTACCCCTAACCCTCGGAGACAGCCGAGCTGCGGTATGATGCATGTCGGCAAAATCCCCCAATGGAGGAGGAGAAAAACAACTATGAAAGGCTCTATCTAGAATATCGAGTGAGAGGAGCAGAGCAGAGCAGAACATTCCTCACTCCTCGAAGGACAGCTCATTCCATCCTCCATAATGCTGGATAAAGACATGAAATCACATATGACAAAGTGGTAATGGTGTAGCAGCACTTAAATCCCCTCATTTAAGTGCAAATAGGTGTCATTTTGGAAGGCCTAAGCAGCTGGCTCCACAATGTCACTCTAACTGGATGTGACCACTGCTGGGGTTCGTTTCCTCCACCGTAGAACAGAAGAGAGGAGAATTCTCCCAACGTTTAGCCCCCACAGCAGACACCGTGCTGATAGGAGATTACTATGATGAATGATGGGCTAGTGTTCCAGCCAGACTATGTTATTCACCATATGCAGTACTCTGGAGAAATAGAACAAGTCAACGTCAGCTATTGAATCACTAGATGGAAATCTGTCATCTGGTGCTAGCCTGTCTGGTGTTAGCCTGTCTGATGATAGCCTGTCTGATGCTAGCCTGTCTGGTGCTAGCCTGTCTGATGCTAGCCTGTCTGATGCTAGCCTGTCTGGTGCTAGCCTGTCTGATGCTAGCCTGTCTGGTGCTAGCTTGTCTGATGCTAACCTGCCTGGTGCTAGCCTGTCTGGTGCTAGCCTGTCTGATGCTAGCCTGTCTGATGCTAGCCTGTCTGATGCTAGCCTTTCTGGTGCTAGCCTGTCTGATGCTAGCCTGTCTGATGCTAGCCTGTCTGATGCTAGCCTGTCTGGTGCTAGCCTGTCTGATGCTAGCCTGTCTGGTGATAGCCTGTCTGATGCTAGCCTGTCTGATGCTAGCCTGTCTGGTGCTAGCCTGTCTGATGCTAACCTGTCTGGTGCTAGCCTGTCTGATGCTAGCCTGTCTGGTGCTAGCCTGTCTGATGCTAGCCTGTCTGGTGATAGCCTGTCTGATGCTAGCCTGTCTGATGCTAGCCTGTCTGGTGCTAGCCTGTCTGATGCTAGCCTGTCTGATGCTAGCCTGTCTGGTGCTAGCCTGTCTGATGCTAGCCTGTCTGATGCTAGCCTGTCTGGTGCTAGCCTGTCTGATGCTAGCCTGTCTGGTGCTAGCTTGTCTGATGCTAACCTGCCTGGTGCTAGCCTGTCTGGTGCTAGCCTGTCTGATGCTAGCCTGTCTGATGATAGCCTGTCTGATGCTAGCCTTTCTGGTGCTAGCCTGTCTGGTGCTAGCCTGTCTGATGCTAGCCTGTCTGATGCTAGCCTGTCTGGTGCTAGCCTGTCTGATGCTAGCCTGTCTGGTGATAGCCTGTCTGATGCTAGCCTGTCTGATGCTAGCCTGTCTGGTGCTAGCCTGTCTGATGCTAACCTGTCTGGTGCTAGCCTGTCTGATGCTAGCCTGTCTGGTGATAGCCTGTCTGGTGATAGCCTGTCTGATGCTAGCCTGTCTGGTGCTAGCCTGTCTGATGCTAGCCTGTCTGGTGATAGCCTGTCTGATGCTAGCCTGTCTGATGCTAGCCTGTCTGGTGCTAGCCTGTCTGATGCTAACCTGTCTGGTGCTAGCCTGTCTGGTGATAGCCTGTTGGGTAACACTTTGCTTGTACGGCGTTATACATTTGCTTACAATGCATTATGAATAGGGTGTTCATAGGAAGTGTTATGGCCCGCTGGCAACTCTCTCATTGTTTTTAAAGGGTATTCAGAAGTGCATAGCTTATGGTGGTGACTACTCTCTGTTGTTGTTGCTGTTGGAGGCTAGTCAGTAGTGGATGTGGCAAGCATCACGGTCTGGTCTAGTGGACCAGAAGCAGCCCATATTTCAGAGCAGATGGCTAAAGTAATGCTTTAGTCATTTCTCCTTGATTTGTCCTCCAACGTTGGACGTCCAATACAATGTGACCCACCACTCAAAGTAGGAATTTGGAATGTGAGATGATTAAATCAACCTGTTTCACTGTTACTACATCAGTTATTCAGTCAACAAGTTCTTGACGATCTTCAAATAGAATGGCGGGCGACACCTTGAGGAATAGATAGCAGTCGTGTGGCACTGAGCGTTAGTTTTGTAACAGTTAAGATACTATAGAAAAACGGTCTCCAGAGTGGTCTAAGGCACTGCATCGCAGCCTTGTGGCATCACTACAGCCTGGGGTTCGATCCCAGTGTCATTACCGGCCGTGACTGGGAGTCCCATAGGTGGGTGCACAATTGGCCCGGTGTTGTCTGGGTTTGGCCGGGGGGGCTTTACTTGGCTTAGCGCGACTCCTTGTGGCGGGCTGGGCACCTGCATGCTGACTTCAGTCGTCAGTTGAACGGTGTTTCCTCTGACACGTTGGTGCAGCTGGCTTCTGTGCTAAGCATGTGGGTGTTATGAAGCGCAGTTTGACGGGTCATGTTTCGGAGGATGCATGACTCGACCTTTGCCACCTGGAGCCCGTTGGGGAGTTGCAGTGATGAGACAATATCGTAATAACAAAACTGCCTCCAAAGCAGATCATCTCGGTCTCACCTCTGGGTAAAATACTTTGTATGTTTGTGTACTTTTCATGTTGCTCTCTTGAAAACATTTTGAAGGAAAATTGAAAGAGAATGATTTATATCGCATATTATAGTATGCAGTAGGCTATGCTACCCGTTCAATCTGTGTATTACCTAACCTACATGTAAACTACGTTGATCTTTATTGGTCATTTTGTTTTGCTTCGTTCCCATTGAGATATATCAGGTAGTTCCCCCATATGTAGCCTAACCTATACAGTACATTCCACACTGTGTATACAGTACAGGATATATGGAGGAAATGATTGGTTTGATGGACTGGGCTTTTCTGCAGCTCCAGAGGAGGGTCAGACTGATCCCTCTGGTCGTCCTGGAGCTGATTTCTCTGGAATAAAGATTTGTATAAGACAACTATAAGCCTGCCTTTATTCACCTGAGGTTTTGTGATGCTTTAATTCAAGTTCAAACCCTCTACAGTTTCATTTTCCAAGTCGGAAAAATAAATGCCAGGCTGTAGGAGTCCGACCTTTTCTCTCCAATGAGAATGGATAGCTGTATTAACTCTTCTGATTATCATGGCATTTCAGAGCAGCAAGCAGCATGACGTTGGATCAATACTCTTTTAATGAAACACATTGAGAGTTGGGCTATACAGAGCCAACTCATGTTTTTCATTTGATTCCTATAGGAAACGCAGGAGCAAATAAAACGCGAGGGGGGGTTGGATTTCCTATTCGCCCATAGTATACGACGTGCATGTCCTGAAACTAGATAATAAATTGAATGTCATTCTGGAACAAATCCGATGGCTTTATCACTCTTAAGTAATCTCATTCTGTAGCAAAAGTTATTCTATTTGAGTTGTTCTTTTCGTTGATGGGTGGATGCATGTGGCCTTTGCATCCCTAGATCCTCTTTGTATCACACAGGAGGAGACAACCCTGGCAGAGAGAGATTGCCTGCATCCAGGAGTGATTGTTTTGTTTTATTTTATTAAATTGTTTTATTTCATCGAAACAAGATTTTTTTTTTTTTGTTGCATTCCAATCTTTTTTTTCTTTTTTATTCTGGGTCGCTTGGCGGCATGGCGGAATAGGAGTTGCGAGCTGATATGATGTTTCCTTGCTCACGGCATGGCCTACCTTGGCTGCTAACTGTAATTTACTTTTCTCTCTCTGTGGCCCCCAGTCTGCCTGGGTTCTGGTTTGTTGAATGATGTGCTAATCCATTATATTCTTCAGACAAGTGTATCGACCAGTATAAACAGACTGGAGGGCACAAACCTAAATGAAAGCCGTAGTTTCCCACTGAATCATTTAACTAGCTCCTGGAGCAAGTGCAGCAACATAACAGCCTTTTTCTCAGCCTGCTGAATATACATTAAGAAACCATTAAAGAAGCCTGTAAACCCAGGCTTGGCTGAGGCTGAAGACAGTGGTGGAGATCTGCTGTGTACATGTTGCATCTAGCTATCTAACCTCCTTCCTATGGAATACCTCCTCAAAAACGGTGGTCCCCCCCTCCTCCCCCCTGCCTTCCCCAGTTGTCTCTCGCTCCTCTCACCCCCTCCTCCCCCCTTCTCCCTCAGTTGTGTGTCTCTCCTCCTCATCCTCCCCCAGATGTATCTCCTCTCCTCCTACCTCCCCTGGCCTCCCCCAGATGTATGTCTCCCCCCCCCCCCCCTGTGTTCCCAGAATCCCAGAGAGCACATAGCTGCTGATGTTGGATAGCCCATCTGCCAGCATGTCTTTTACTGTTCTGCAGAACCAGGAACCAGGGTCCAGATGCTGTGGTTAACTAGGCATCCCCTACACTGTACCATTTTCAGACATAGTGGTATTATTAAGTGTGTTCCCATTTAGTATGAAACGTCATAACTCGAACAGATACCACCCCAGCTTGAAGTGTCTGGACCTGTATAGAATGCTTGATTATTACAGAACTATTAAAGCTATGAATAATATCAATCGTCCTTTCTCACCATTAATACCGCAATATAATGTCCCTTTATATATAACCAAGAGAAGAAAGTGTCCTGTAGAAATGTCCAGTCGTAAATACGTATCACACAATAATATTTCATATATGCCACTTACGGTCATGCGTCATCACCTTTTAAACAACATTCTGTAAATTAAAAGAAGAAGAAGAAGAAGAAGAAAGATGTCTTTCTTAAAGTCCGTTTTGTAATGTACCGCTGCACCGTGGAAACAAACGTTCCCAAACAACCAGTCTTACACACGTTTCTTAAAGTCCGTTTTGTAATGCACCGCTGCACCGTGGAAACAAAGGTTTCGCGTTTACACACACGCACACACACACACACACACATTTACTCAGCTGAGAACAGCTGTAATTGTAGCTGAAATCTGTCTGTTTGTCTTACTCGTTAGAATAACATGCATTTAGTGAAAGTTGATACGGAGAGTTGCTGTGGAACCCTGCAATCTGCTTTGACACCACCATTAAGTATTGGCTAAATGAGACATGAACAGGGATTCCTTCATTAAGAGAATAAGACAGAGCAGAGCTCTTGCGGCTGCAATAACGCTCTAATTTCTTGAAATGTTGTTTCTTATTCTTGTTTGAAGGCACCAGTACACTCCCCTTTAGGTTGGTATGGATCACCACTTTGTAAGCCTCTATAACCCATCACCACGGATACCGGAGTGCACTAGGCTACACTGTTTTCTCCTTAAGAACAGGGAATTTACTTTTTCATTGACTAATTTGAAATAGATGTACAAGGCTTCTGGATTAGAGCGTCTCTAAATGACTTAAATGTAAATGTTCTAGACTATTGTGTGTCGAACATTCTGGAATGGTTCAGAATCGTTCCTTTGTGTGCCCATCTCCACGTAACTTCGTCCTCACCGTAGCCGTTCACACCATAGCGAGGCACTTGGTTAAGATATGATTTGAGCGTGGGGACTACTGGTTGGCAGATGGGTAATAAAAGTCTCTATGGAGCGGGGAGGCAGAGCAGGGAGCAGGGCATGCTATGCTCGGTGTGCCAGACAGACCATGCTAAAGCCACTAATCAGTCCCATCAGTCAGGCCCTCCCTGTCAGCCCACAGCCCAGATGGGGAGATGGGGATAGAGAAACCACCAAGGATTACTGGGAGGGAGATGGGAAGAGAGAGAGAGATACACACACACACGCACTGCTTCACGCATGCGCTCGCGCACACACCCATACACACACACTCTATTTCTCTTTCTCTCTCTCACTCTCTTTCTCTCAAGCAGAAAAACACACACACACACACACACATTCCTATACACACACTCTCACACACACAGACTCAAATATCTCGGGGTAGGTCGTTCACACTCCATCATCCATACAAAATTCATGATCTGGACTTTTCTCTCACCTCCCCAATCCAAATCCCATCCATCCGCCCTGTCCAGCACAGGAAACAGCTGTATTGAGATGAACATAAATCGGCAGTTCGTTAGAGCATGTTTAGCAGTGCATTAACAAATTTGCCACCTTAATGAGTTGCTAAGTAATTGCATTCCTGCCCCTGAATGCAAACAGTCCATTACCTAGCTACAACTATATGATTCCCTTTACCAAAACATGAATTTATGCTCTCCTGAGCTTTGTTCCTCTCTAAGTTGATTTCAAATGAACTGAAGGTGGGTAAGATGTTTCTCAGCTCCTGCTCTCCCGCTTCATGACTGCGTAAACCATTTTATTGTTATTTATTTAACCAAGTCAGTTAAGGACAAATTCTTATTTACAATGACAGCCTACCAGGGAACAGTGGGTTAACTGCCTTGTTCAGGGGCAGAACGACAGCTTTTTACCTCATCAGCTCAACCTTTCCGGTTGCTAGCCCAACACTCGACCCACTATCCCCCAGCTTTATGAAAGATTTATCAGTGGAGTTATTTCAGTGTATACCTGTTAGTAGGCAACCAGACTTAGATCGTATTGCTGAAAATGTCATCATTGTGACTATTAAATTCCGGCATGTTGCATCTCAGTGGTATGGTATAGCCTTCAGAGTGTGCCTGCACATCCTAGTAAATATATGTTAGAAAGCTATGGTACTTGTTGATCATATTTCATACCACGCTCTTATTCAGACGGTGTCTCTGGCTCATCTTTCATGGGACTTAGCGAGGCGAAATCAGCAGCAAGCGTGTCAAAACCACCGGAGTGAAAAAAAGACGAGTTTACACAAAGGCAGGCGGAGAAATTAAGGATGATTTTATTTTCTTATCTTTCCCTGCAATGCATTACTTTGCAGTCTGCTCCATGCAGTGGTAGGTTCCTGGCTTGTCAGAGAAGACTAATGGCTTGTCTTCCTTGGTGAGGAAACAACACAGGCTTGTCGGCATAAGTAATCAACTTGTTCTTCTCCAAAAGGGGAATCTGGATGATCTTAAATTGAAAACAAACAATCATTTCAGATACAGTACTCCTCTTTATTTGACGGCCCCCGTGCATTGTGTTGGGACTCACCATGGTTATTGTTTCACAATGCATACGCTATTAGCCTCAATGTGACATGTTTGAAATCAGACAGACTATTATTATTATGAATTACAGTACATTTTGTCCTGACCGACTAACACCCTGAGGGAAAATGTTCAAATCAGAAGTCAAACTTGAAAGGAGAAATGTTTTCAGTCTAGTTTGATCCTTGTTCACTATACTGCTATATCTGGGATGAAAATACTATTTTATTTAAAAACCAAAAGCCCACTCTAAGGAGACTGAACAAAGGAAGGCAGTGGATTCTTTAGAATTTATACTTTCTATTTCAACTCTGACAGAGTTGTTGATGTTAAAGTTAGGTTCTTCGCTGGAAAAGGGCAAAAAGAACAATGCAGAAGTCCTTGAACACAGAGCGGGGAGTCCCACCTCGAGTCGGTAGCATACTTCACATACTTCTCTGTTGAGTCTTGATTAAATGACAGCTACTTTGTTGTTTACACACTGATGGCAGCAGCGCCATCACACACGCACACACACACACACACACACACACACACACACACACACACACACACACACACACACACACACACACACACACACACACACACACACACACACACACACACACACACACACACACACACACACACACACCTATCCCCACACATCCTAAAGACATTAGAGCAGGGCTGAAATGAGACAAGTTCAAGAGAAAAAACTAACAACCCATCTGGATGGTATAAAAGAACAACCTCCAAAATCTGGGACAATGTGAATCAAATTTTTTATTTTTTATTGCCTTGATAGTATTTCCACTACAAATAAAATCACATTTTCTTCTTTATGCCTGGTTTTGAAAATGATAGATAGAGAGATAGCTGAGACAGTAGGAGGCATAAATGGAGAAAGTTATCAGGTTTAGTGTACTTGGCTACTTGGCAAGGTCATCTTTAACCTCTGAATATATGGATCCTCTGGGACTGGCCCCAGTCACTCACCGCCCGCCCAATAATCCGAGAGGGGCAGAACGGGAGACCACATTTACACTGCTGTTAAATGAATTGCCCTAACATCCCCTCACCGTGCCCCCTGAAGACCACCGAACACGGTGCCGAGACCTGTGTTGTCCTGGGAGTGTTGATATGAATCTTTTCATCTAGGAAATCCAGAGATTCTGTAATGAGTCACCGTTTACACACGGTACTGTACCTTGGCTCTTCTTTCTGAATACATGCTGGCTTTCTTGCCGAGAAATGATGATGAAGCCCCTCAGATTTGGAATCAATATTGATTGTGTCATGGATTTTTTTTTTAAGCTGCTCTTTTTCTATCCATATACCATCTAGTTATTTTACTGTTTTTTTAGGTCTATATTATGATGTGTATCTGTGTAAAACTAAAGTATTGTAATTACAGTGGAGATGTCAGACATCGTCATATAAGTCATATAAGACTTATCAATGCAGTAGACGGTAGAATATCAAAGTGGCAACTATAATGTTTATGTTTCTTTACAGGCTATGAAAAGAATAAAGTGGTGATATATTTAGTCCTGTACATTTGGATAATATTAGTCTTTAGCATCACATACAGAATATGAATGATCAGCACTAGAAGGCCACACTAAAACGGCTTTTTAAGTCCAAATGCAATTATGAGGGCTCTCAGCAGCATTTTGAAAGATACATGTCTGTTATTTATGCCGTGGCTCCCACATTTGTGTAAACATAAAATCTCATGCTTTATTACATCCCTTTTGCACCCAGTGCCTTGACCCTTGACCTTAGTCATCGTAAATGGAGAAATAGTGGGGAGCTAATGGAGACAGATGGGAATATGGCATGCCATTTACTCAAATTGGTAAAGTAATTAACCTCGAGGTGCTTCGGTTTGCAAGAAAGATTGTTGGAATATCTCGCAGAGAGCGGCCTGATAAACAGACTCTCTGCCTAACCGCCTCTGACAACTGCATCATAAACTCAACTCATTTTGTTCAATTGACCTGTCAACATCTCAAGACCAAATAAAGATTTGTATTACAATGTACTTTGGGTTTGGAGATAGTGGAGGGAGCCTCCACTGCTACTGCCTTGACTACAACCTGAGGGCTCTTTCTTTATCTCTCTCTCTCTCTCTCTCTCTCTCTCTCTCTCTCTCTCTCTCTCTCTCTCTCTCTCTCTCTCTCTCTCTCTCTCTCTCTCTGTCTCTCTATCTCTCTATCTTTCTTTTTCGCTGTCTCTCACTCTCACATGTCAGTGTCCTGAATCATGTGTCCTCTACAAATCTGTGTGCGTGCCTGCTGTGACAGCTTTGTGACAGCAGATGGGAGGCTGGCTGGTGATTGGCTGTGGTGTGGGAATCAGGCTACGGGGTGGCCCTGGCCTGATGGAGCTACTAGACAGACACAGAGGCCAAGCCCATGGACTCTGTCATGTGGTCAAGGCTCTTAACCCCCCTCGTCAAAAACACATCAGACCAATTATTCCCTTTTTTAATCTTCCTGACAGACCAGCAGAACCCTACAGTAGGAACAACGTCCATGCTTATTGTTACATCGTTTTTGGTTCAAATGTTTTCATTGTGAACTATTAGATATAAAGTGTGTAGAAAACATATTGGAACTAAATATTTTTAAATAAGATCATCTTTGGCAAACTCCAAGCGGGCTGTCATGCCTTTTACTGAGGAGTGGCTTCTGTCTGGCCACTCTACCATAAAGGCCTGATTGGTGGCTAGTCAACCGTTCTCAATTGACACAAGGCCATACATGAGTCTTTCACAAGACGCTGGCCATTGACATATCAAATATCTGATGGCATAACACAAAACATTAGATCAACTGGAATGACACACTCACTCACTGTTGCACAAAAAGAGCTGTGTGCAAACCACACCCTAAAATATTTAAATGACATTTGAATTAACACTAAAAGACCAGAGAACCCTTTTGTGAACTGTAAAGAACCATTGAAGAGCTTAAAGGGTTCTTTGAGTCATTATGGTTCCATAAACAACCATCAAAAACAACCATTCCCAAAGAACCCTTGAGGAACCCTCATTTTTTTAGTGTGTAGGAAATTAGCCTTAAAACAGCAAAATGTTGTCTCTGCGGCAAAGAGGATTGCTTAAAAAAATTTGGCATAAGGCTGCGGTCAAAAGTACTGTACTGTATAGGGAAATAGGGTGCCATTTGGGACACAAACATGGTCACAAATAGAAGGGGTTAACTCTTTGTCCTTCCAATGTTTCAGTTTTTAGTATTCCACAGACTAACCTTAACACTACTATGCCGACTCCCTTCTCCTTCCTCTCGCCCGTTTTCCTCCTTCTCCTCCCTGGCTCTAATCGGGATTGAATGCGGCTACACAACAACAGCAGTCACACATTATACATGTTTTTCATGCTTCCCTGCCTCTGAGTGGCAAATTCGCCATCCGTCTCTCCAGCTAGCACTTGATTATTTCACCTGGAACAGGGGAAAGCATTCTGTGCTTTATAACACAAGCTACCATTTACATCGCCAGCCGCCCGTCTCCCGCTGGAGACGGATGAAACAATAAACATATGCTCTGTCAAACAGCAATGCTTGTATTTACCTCTATGAGTATGTATTATAGAAGCATTGGAGTCTGTGGAATTTGTAAATAAACAGGCTCAAGTTTCTATAGTTTGTGCTGAAGTCAATATATTTTTTCAAAGCTTTCACCCTACGGTTTATGCCAGACGTTCCACCCTGTTGTCGTCAGAGGTTTAAATGTCCATTACATTGTGTTGTGGTATATGCTATGTGGGAGGGGTATTCAGTTTGACTGCCTAGCCTCAGGTCCCATCTGTGTGATTTGCATGTATTGTATTAACAGCAGGCAAGAGGGATGAAGCTGTATGTGGGTAGGTGTTTGAGTGTCTATGGGGAGGGGGGCGGGGGGCGGGGTTGATGATGGAGGGTGAAACTTGACACGTCTACCTAGTTGTGACAACTGATTTGACAGTGACAGGTGATTTGGGTCTACCTCTAATAAGTGAATTCATGGGAGGTAAAACATAGCGATCTGTCATGTTCCCAATACCTTAACAGCTGGCTGGCTTGTCCTTTGGTGACAAGTTAGTTTGTCCTGTGCAAATCTTCTGTCACCCAAAAAATGGAAGCAAAGTGCCAGGGAAGAAAATTATGTGGTCGTGACAGAGGGAGCGGAGTGAGGAATTCCTTGTCAGACTTAGCCAGCTGTGCCAATAATATTATCTTCAGTAGCATTAATCACACTCCTCCTCCCAGCAGCCCCTTGTACCCACCGGCTCCCACAGGAACCTGTCAAAAGTTGTGCTGGGGAAAATGGCCGACAGCCTACCTACCTGAAGGAGGGAGCAGTTAGCTGTAGCGCGCTTCACTTCAAAAAAACCCCAGTCTGTCTGGTGAATGAATGGGAACCTATCTGTCTATTGTCATCATTCTATACCTGGAGGATCTGAAACTAGACTATTAGCAGCCCAAACAAATTCAATCTCTCGCATAAAGAATTAGTGGGAAAATAGTTATTAGTGTTATTACACGCAATAAACACGCAATTAAACGTCTTGTTTTATCTGCTCCGTAATGTTGGCTGTGTAAACTGAACTGGTAGGGTAAAGCTCATCCGTTGTTGCCGTGGCGCTAGTCAGACAAAATGTTTGGTGATTTTGAACACTCCAGAGGAGCTGGAGGGTGTTTGGGCTTTTCAGCCACCTTCACCCTGTTGCAGTAACCTATGTATTCTCAGGAACAGTTTGGTAGATCAGTACTTATCCACAGTAGTTAGTTGTACAGTAGGTGCTCCCAGACCTGGGAGCTTCCAAATACTTTGAGTATTTGATTGATTGAGCCTGCCTGGAGTACCAGATGGGAGTATTTGAAAGTATTTGAAAGTAAACCAATATTACTTGAACCCAGGTCTGATACACATCCGCACAGCTGCGTTGCTGTAACTCTCTCCCTCATCTGACCGACTGTGGGAAACTGACTGTGGGAAAGTTTAGCTTCTCGCTGATGGTAATATCATGTTGTTAGACTTGAAAGGTTATTGGGCTTTTGACACATATTTAGGCTTGTGGGGAAGGTAAGGGCCTAGAGACAAATGCCTGACTATTTGGAATATAAAATTCTCTGCAGCTACGCACACAACTGGCACCAAGCAGAGGCTGGCTTGACAGCTGGCCAAGGAACACAGACAGACACAGGAGTTTTTATGATGCAATAACTAATGCCAAGCGCTCGACTTACCCCTGAGGTGCGTCCCCAATGGGACCCTATTCTCTTTCAAATGCACTACTTTTGACCAGGGCCCATAAGGCTGTATAGGGAATACAGTGCCATTTGGTACGCACACCTGGAATGTCGGGATCTGTCACTATAGATGAAGTAAAACAGCAATGTTCAAGGCAAGGTACATTAAGCCACGATGGCTGGACATTGGCAGAAGATTGGCACACAATCTCACAGAGATTAATATTAGCTAGCTAGTTTATCTCTGTAGCTCATATAATATGTACATAAGCTTGTTACATAACGTGGGTTAATGCATTATAATTGTAATGAAGTTATATGCAATCAATCAATAATTAGAGATAAAAACTGATATATTTCCTCGGTTAATTCATGACTTTATTGTGTTAAATGTCACATTCAATGTTTTATCAGTGGCAGTGTTGTGGACGTTACTCGGAAAATATAGTATCAAGCTACCAATTACTTCACACTGGAAGAAGTTAACTTACACTAAAGCTATCCTTAAGATATACAGTATATGGTTTACTTAACTAAAGTTACTTTGAAAAAGTAGCTCACTACAAACTACTTTGTGAAAAACTATCATATGTAAATCTGATATGTCATAGACAGCAAATTGCAAGAACAGTTCACTTTGGGGTCATATGTTAATTAACAGAATGTGTCATTTAGTATTTTAAACATAAAAACAATGTTTCGAGTGAGAATAAGACAGGTCTAATGCTGAAAAAGAAAGGAAAGTATTGCCTATTTCACCCATTTAAAAAAATGTAAAAAGTTTAGTAGTGTGTAGTTTCAGTAGTTTCAGTAGCTACACCACTACATTTTGGATCTAAATCTAGACCTAAAACTGGACCTAAAACTGAATAGGAAGGCAACTGCGCAGGGGCAGCATTGAAGAATATGTTTGTAGAGGGCGGAAACAATATTTCATATGGTTTTACATAAACACTTAATTTCAACCTTAACTGAAATGTCTTATGTTGATCTCTGTTTTTTCACCAAGGAGATTAAATTCAGCACAAGACAGCCTCAATTTATATCAGAGCTAATAATGAAAAGTGTTTGCATGACTGAGAGTCAAAAGCAAGTATCCAAAGTGTAATCTTGTTGTTATGAACGAGGCATGAAATTTCCAACTTCCGACGGATGCGGAGCTGCTTAGAATCTCTATTACACATCAGAGGATGGTTTTGAAGATGTCTTTACTGAGCAGCGCCATGTTTTTTATTGAATCAAACAAGAGAGGCTGTCTCATTCCGTCCAATCACGTGCACTCGCTCTGTTGCTGATGTCAGTGAAATAAAAACATGCACTGTAAAGAAGCTGTCACTGTCAAATGGGTGGTTGGGGTGACATTGGGGTGATTTGAAGAGGACAAAGAGATCTGGAAAAGAGGACAAACCATCGAAATGTCGTTATATCCAGAAGCACCCTCTCCTGTTACCTCTCCTTCTATATCTTTCCATATCTATCCCCTACAGTGCCTTCGGAAAGTATTCAGACCCCTTGACTTTTTCCACATTTTGTTATGTTACAGCCATATTCTAAAATTGCTAGACACCAGCTACACACAATATGCCATAATGACAATATGACATTTACATAACTATTCAGAACCTTCACTCAGTACTTTGTTGAAGCACCTTTGGCAGCGTTTACAGCCTCAAGTCTTCTTGGGTATGACACTACAACCTTGGCACACCTGTATTTAGTGAGTTTCTCCCATTCTTTTCTAAAGATCCTCTCAAGCTCTGTCAGGTTGGATGGGGAGTGTTGCTGCACAACTATTTTCAGGTCTGGGCTCCATCTGGGCCACTCAAGGACACTCAGAGACTTGTCCGGAAGCCACTTCTCTGTTGTCTTGGCTGCATGCTTAGGGTCGTTGTCCTGTTGGAAGGTGACCCTTCGGCCAGTCTGTCCTGAGAGCTCTGGAGCAGGTTTTCATCAAGGATCTCTCTGTACTTTGCTCCATTCATCTTTGCCTTGATCCTGACTAGTCACCCAGTCCCTGCCGCTGAAAAACATCCTCACAGCATGATGCTGCCACCACCATGCTTCATCGTAGGGATGGTGCCAGGTTTCCTTCAGACGTGATGCTTGGCATTCAGGCCAAATAGCTCAATCTTGGTTTCATCAGACCAGAGAATCTTGTTTCTCATTGTCTGAGAGTCTTAAGGTGCCTTTTGGCAAACTCCAAGTGGCTGTCATGTCCCTTTAACTGAGGAGTGACTTCTGTCCGGCAACTCTACCATTAAAGCCTGATTGGTGGAGTGCTGCAGAGATGGGTGTCCTTCTGTAAGTTTCTCCCATCTCCACAGAGGAACTCTAGAGCTCCGGGTTCTTGGTCACCTCCTTGACCAAGGCCCTTCTCCTGGCCGCTCTTCCTAGTCTTGGTGGTTCCAAACTTCTTCCATTTAAGAATGATGGAGGCCACTGTGTTCTTGGGGACCTTCAGTGCTGCAGACATCTGTTGGTACCCTTCCCCCCCTAAATCTGTGCCTCGACAAAATCCTGTCTCAGAGCTCTAAGGACAATTCAAATCAAATTTGTTTATAAAGCCCTTCTAGAAACCCAGCCTAAAACCCCAAACAGCAAGCAATGCAGGTATAGAAGCACAGTGGCTAGGAAAAACTCCCTAGAAAGGCCAGAACCTAGGAAGAAACCTAGAGAGGAACCAGGCTATGAGGGGTGGCCAGTCCTCTTCTGGCTGTGCCGGGTGGAGATTATAGCAGAACATGGCCAAGATGTTCAAATGTCCATAGATGACCAGCAGGGTCAAATAATAATAATCACAGTGGTTGTCGAGGGTGTAACAGGTCAGCACCTCAGGAGTAAATGTCAGTTGGCTTTTCATAGCCGATCATTCAGAGTATCTTTACCGCTCCTGCTGTCTCTAGGGAGTTGAAAACAGCAGGTCTGGGACGGGTAGCACGTCCGGTGAACAGGTCAGGGTTCCATAGCCGCAGGCAGAACAGTTGAAATCCCTCCGACCTCATGGCTTGTGTTTGCTCGGACGTGCACCGTCAACTGTGGGACCTTATATAGACAGGTGTGTGCCTTTCCAAATCAGGTCCAATCAATTGAATTTACCACAGGTGGACTTCAATCAAGTTGTAGAAACATCTCAAGGATGATCAATGGAAACAGGATGCACCTGAGCCTCATAAGCAAAGGGTCTGAATACTTATGTAAATAAGGTATTTCAGTGTTGTATTTTTAATACATTTGCAAAAATGTTTTTGCTTTGTCATTATGGTGTAGATTGATGAGGAACATTTTATATTTAATCAATTTTAGAATAAGGCTGTAATGTAACAAAAATTTGAAAAAGTGAAGGGGTCTGAATACTTTTCGAAGACACTGTATATCTCACTAGCCACACATTAAAAACGTATAGCCAGGTTGAACATGAGATGCAGAGCTGTTCTGTACTGTGTGGCTATGAGCTGCTGTGTGAGCTTTGCTCCAAGGTTACACCAGGCCTTAGTGAGACTAGTGAGGCTGTGGGTCTTAAGCCTCTGGGCCCATCGGTGTCTCTCTGGTAAGCCCTGTATGCTGGACAGCCGTACATTTTGCTTAATGAACAGCAATGAAATGCCAGCCGGCCCATCCTGCCGTTCCAAATAGCACCCTTTTCCCTTTATAGTGTAATACTTTCGACCAGGGCCCATGGGGCTAGCTCTGCCTGACAGATACACCCGTCTGCCTCCGTCTGGCCAGAGGAAACTCTCTTCTTCTTCCTCCTCCACTGGCTCTATCCCTCCAACCTCCTCACACTGAGAACAAGAAGCTTGTGCCGTGGCGACAATTGCTTTAGAATTTACAGCGACATGAGCCTAATAGTGCGATTTGGTGTTCCGTGTGGGGCTCTGTAAAGGGTGGAAGTGCACTGCTGAGGAGATTTCCATTGACTGGTGTGGTGTGATAGAGACTAGGAAAGAGATGGAGGGAGAGATAAGAGGTAGAACAAGAGAAAGAGAGGGAGTGAGAGAGGCTGGTCTCCTCCACTAATTTCCTGAAGACAAAAAGGCACATGCGGTTAGATGTTTCTTTTCCTTTGAAGGGGTGGATGGTATCGTTATGAAATGCATCCGTTATACATCTTTGTGTGTCTGATGATGGCACTCTTTGATTTATTACATTTGCAAGATGGTATCATGGGCATTCTGACTCCCTAGGCTTGTCATTTTGTAGGAATCACTGGAAGCTGCAAACATTCTCTTAACCAAGGTTGACATACCGGGTAAATATGTGTTGCAGGAGATTGTTGATCCATAAACAAGCAGTATATACTAACTCCTCTCTAGCTACAGTAGACATTCTAGCTTTCTCACAAGGCCATGCATCATGTGGTTAAGGCTGAAGAGATACTTTTCTTTGCGATGTTGTCTCCCAAAGCACCAAAGCAGTCGGTAGGAGTGTACACCTGAGTTGTTAAAGCTTAGGCATGCCAATTTGACAGCTCAGCTGCATACAGGGTAGCCAAGGGTAGTCCGGTCCTGGTAGATTTTGAACCAATGGACAAAGTTGAAACTTTATCTCCCTTTTTTATTTGTTGGACTTTATTTTTGCTACGTCTTCCTCTTGAAACGGTGTGTGGATTGATCTGTCCAGGTGCAGATAGTTTCCCATTCATCTCTCCTGCTGTTTTGCAGTACTGCGCAGTAAAGCCGTCACTACAGGATCTGCTCTGATCACACAGACAGACACGGAAGGCCCCACTTGTTTTCCTCAGTGATTTATAAGGGCTTTGAAAAGGTCTGCTGATCCCATAGGCTCTTGCTGTAATTCGGCTGGGTTCTCCTTCCCGTCAATAGAATGGATTTCTGACACTTCAGACGACCTTTTTGGGTCCGGTTTGATAAATCAGTGCTCCTTGTTTATATTAATTGATCAGGCGCGGATCGAGTCTCCCGGGCGGATTCATCAAATACCATGACAGGGGCTTGACGCTGACGCCACCACCTCAGCCTCTTTCTCTGCTGCTTTAATGAAGGCCAGCCAAGGCCTTAACCATGGAGGCTTGGTGGGTGAGGATTTTACCATGGTGGGGTGGGAGGCTCTCCTCTCCACTCCATCATGGATCTGTTGTTAATAAGGTGCTAGGCAGCCACATACAGTAGCTAGGTTAAGCTAGGCTCCACTGACACCCATCAGGCCACCATTATCCCCAGCGTGACTACCACCACCAGCAGTCTGCAGTCACCACTATTACACCACTGCCCTGTAGTCTGTAGTCACCACTATTACACCACTGCCCTGTAGTCTGCAGTCACCACTATTACACCACTGCCCTGTAGTCTGCAGTCACCACTATTACACCACTGCCCTGTAGTCTGCAGTCACCACTATTACACCACTGCCCTGTAGTCTGTAGTCACCACTATTACACCACTGCCCTGTAGTCTGCAGTCACCACTATTACACCATTGCCCTGTAGTCTGTAGTCACCACTATTACACCACTGCCCTGTAGTCTGTAGTCACCATTATTATACCATCACCAGCCGTCTGTAGTCACCACTATTACACCACTGCCCTGTAGTCTGTAGTCACCATTATTACACCACTGCCCTGTAATCTGTAGTCGCCACTATTACACCACTGCCCTGTAGTCTGTAGTCACCACTATTACACCACTGCCCTGTAGTCTGTAGTCACCACTATTACACCACTGCCCTGTAGTCTGTAGTCACCATTATTACACCACTGCCCTGTAGTCTGTAGTCACCACTATTACACCACTGCCCTGTAGTCTGTAGTCACCACTATTACACCACTGCCCTGTAGTCTGTAGTCACCACTATTACACCACTGCCCTGTAGTCTGTAGTCACCACTATTACACCACTGCCCTGTAGTCTGTAGTCACCACTATTACACCACTGCCCTGTAGTCTGTAGTCACCATTATTACACCACTGCCCTGTAGTCTGTAGTCACCACTATTACACCACTGCCCTGTAGTCTGTAGTCACCACTATTACACCGCTGCCCTGTAGTCTGTAGTCACCACTATTACACCACTGCCCTGTAGTCTGTAGTCACCACTATTACACCACTTCCCTGTAGTTTGTAGTCACCACTATTACACCACTGCCCTGTAGTCTGGAGTCACCACTATTACACCACTGCCCTGTAGTCTGTAGTTGCCATTATTACACCACTGCCCTGTAGTCTCGCAGTGCTCCGCTCTGTTGGACTGTGCTCCCTCTGCTCTGTCCTCCTCTGTCCTCCTTCTACAGCCAGGCCTCTTCTTTGTGGATGATTGTTTTCACCAGTCTGATGTTTTGCCTCAATAAATCATGAGGCTTCCATGGAGCAAAAGTCCTGCTAGCATAAATCCCAGCTTTAGTGGCAAACGCCTCGTAATGGATTGATTGTGCATTTGTCATCCAAAAAAAGAAAATAACTGATCTCTCAGAGGAGGAAAAGAACCTCTGGTGTGTTAAGAAGTTCAGAGAGAGTAGAGAAGACGGTCCGAGAGAGATTGCCCCGTCCATCACATTTAAGAGGGTGGGTTATCTGATGATACAAAGCACAGTTTAATGTCAAATACTGATTTATTCCAAATGATTGCGTGATAGCAGCAGCACTGTAACGTTATGGTGTGTTTTGTTCTATCAGGAGAGAAGGAGGGAAGAATGGCGACTTGTTGGCTTTTGTCATTGGGATTTATTCTAGTTCTGGTCATCTCACCACAGTCATAATGGGTATCCATCTCCATCCCAGAGGCTCAAATTGATTCCTATATGCTGCTTATTACTGAGCTCCTATTAGAACGGTTTGTTTTCTACGTTTATTGTTTCTATTAATGTGTTTTCGTTCTATTTAATGCAACCAGTTCCCCTTCAGAAATCTCAATTCGGAGGAAATGCGCAATGCCAAGTGTGTCGTAGATGAGATGAATAGAATAGTGTGTCTGAGGGGCCGTGGCGGTATGCTTCACCCAGAGGGCCGAATCAGTTATTCAGAAACAGACAGTAAGCCATTAGGCATGCTCTCCAACGCCAGGCAATCCTGGCCTGTATGGCACCTTGGAGACCTGGGCGCTGATAGAATCCCCAGCACTGCATTCAGTGTCCTTCATTACCAAACATACTTAGCCCCTTTAAACCCAGCGCAAAGCCCCTCTCAGAGACACACACACTGGCACGCATGCACACACACACTTGCACTCACATAGGCACAGTCACACACACACACAGGCACACACACGCTAAAACTCTGCCATTAGCCTTACCTGTCTCATCTGCCAGCCCTGCGCCAGTCGAATCGACAGGTGGGAGGTGGGAGGTGAGAGGGTGTATGTATGCTGAGGCATCCCAGGACTCTAGTGGCCTGTCTCTTCTGTTCGGGGCCGTATTAAAATAGTTAACAAGCTGTCTATCTGCTATCCCTGGAAGGAAGAGGTGGGGAGGACGGAGGAGAAGGGGGCGTGCTTAATGAACAGTATGGAGATCAGCGGATGCTCCCTGGTGGATGGGGGGAATTGATCCTGGCTCAGTACCGAGAGAGAGAGCGAGAGAGAGGAAGAGAGAAAAGGGAGGAGAGAGAGGGAGAGACCGAGAGATAGAGATGGCGAAAGAGGGAATGAGAGGGTTATAGGAGGAATCAGACTCTGAGTACTGACTGCCATATCCAGCAGCTATCCTGGCACCATGCCCACCCCACCACCCCGGCCCCAACCCAGCAGAGAGGACAGCCACAGTATGTGCATCTCAGTATGTGCATCCCAAATGTCACCCTATTCCCTAAATAGTGCACTTCTTTTGACCAGGACTCATACGACTCTGGTCAGGAGTAGTGCACTATGTGGGGAATAGGGTGTCCTTTGGAACGTAGACAGTGTGTCTGTATTCCTAACACCCTGGCACAAATAAAGCTGTTCTCAATGTCTCTCACTTCCCCCTGACAGGTCACAGGGGGTGTCCATGGAGGAACACTATTGAGAAGGAAGGGAGGGGAGAGAATTAGGGTTGTGACTCTAGTGGCTCGTCACTGTGTCAGATCCAAAAGACCTTCCTCTTTACCATTTACTCAGAGTCCCAGTTTCAGACAGCTGTGAATGAATTTCTCATGGTTGGATCCTTTTGCTGCCTGTGACTGATGTGATGTAGATACAGAACATATAAGCTAGAGGAGGTTACTAGTGTTCTGTGATTAGGGATGGGGCACTTATCAATTGAGCTTGGAGAACAGAGCCTGTGTGTGAACAGTGTGTGTGTGTGTGTGTGTGTGTGTGTGTGTGTGTGTGTGTGTGTGTGTGTGTGTGTGTGTGTGTGTGTGTGTGTGTGTGTGTGCGTGTGCGTGTGTGTGTGTGTGTGTGTGTATTTGTGTATTTGTGCGTGTGTGTGTATTTGTGCGCGCGAGTGTGTGTGTGTGTGCAAGTGCCCGCGTGTCGTGCTTGAATTCAGTGACCCAGGACTTTAACCTTTAAGTGTGCGTCTCGCTTTTGAACTTCTCCCTTTCTCCTTTTCCCAGATAGCTGATCCGTGTGAGCAGTCACTGTGTCGTCTCTTGCTGCCTGGCTGGCTGGGTGTTTCAATCTCAGCAGCCCCTCAATAAGATGACGGGATCTTTATTATTTCCCCTCAAGGTGTCCTTATGCCAGTAGAGGACTTAGGACCATAAATCAGCAGAGAGACGCACTCACCCACCCAACCCAGAGCAGCGCTGTCTGTCCTTCTTAGGGTACAGTTACAGCTACGGTAAAATGAGGACAGGATACAGATGATTTCACTCACCCAGCTCTGTCTTTCTCAAGGGGCTGTGTCCCAAATGGCACCCTATTCCCAATATAGTGCACTGCTTTTGACCAGGGCCTGAGTACTGTAGGAGTGCTTATCTCTCTCATCTTCTACACCTGCATTGCTTGCTGTTTGGGGTTTTAGGCTGGGTTTCTGTACAGCACTTTGAGATATCAGCTGATGTACGAAGGGCTATAAAAATAAATTTGATTTGATTTTGATTTGATTTGATTTAGGATCAGGTCAACCCTGTCTCATAAAAAAAAAAATGTTTTACCTTTATTTAACTAGGCAAGTTATACATTTTGATCTGAAAGGCAAAACTGATCCTAGCACTGAGACAATTTGTGAAAACGGGCTCAGTCAGTGCAGTTTTCTGGCTTGATTATAAATGTGTGCTGACAAAAGGCATGCTAAGTGTGGTTAGTTAATGCAAAGAGGATTGTTCAATCAGCAGGACCAGGTCTCTCTCTCTCTCTTCTACGCCTCGTTAGTTACACCTCCTCAGCCTGTTTAACCAGATAGATGATGATATCTCAGCGTTACATTCGGGCTTATTGTCTTTATTAACAGGTTGTCTGTCGGGTTCACAGTCAGCTTATAAAAAGGAGATCAGTTTTAGGAGTATGGACTAACTAACTAGTGCCCCTCTGTTGATAGTAGGGAGGAGCCTGGGCCGGGATATCTGCCAGCCTATTGGGTTGTATACCTGTGGTGATACTCTAATGGTCTCATTAGAATGTCAAAACAATGACATTTAACCGTTGTAATTATCTGTCACCTAATATGACATATTATGACAGATGCGCCACCATATTGCCTTGTTCTGAATGTGGCAGCGTTAATGACATTATTGATTCAACTGTAAGGTTGCATGACATGGGTCTTAACTACAAACTACCCAGCTCTTCTGCTAGCTAGTTTTACTGGCTGGGCCAGTTGTGCTAGCTAGGTTGTCACTGTCAGGCCTGACATGCTCGAGGTTACACCATCTGTCAAGTGAATAATTAATAGGACAAATGAATAAATGAATATGCACTGAGTGTACAAACATTAAGAACACCTGCTCTTTCCATGACATAGACTGACCAGGTGAATCCAGGTGAAAGATATGATCCCTTATTGATGTCGCATGTTAAATCCACTTCAGTCAGTGTCGATGAAGGGGAGGAGACGGGATAACCAAGGATTTTTAAACATTGAGACAATTGAGACATGGATTGTGTGTGCTATTGTTAGCAGTTGATGTTACTCTTCAATAACTCAGACCCCAAAGCAAATCAGGGGGAGGAAAATAGGTTATTTCAAAGAAGACAAATCATGCGGGGAGGTAGTTGTTCATTCTCCCCGTCCTCAGGGATTCTCTCCTGAGTGATTCTCTCCAGAGTGATTCTCTCCTGAGTGATTCTCTCCTGTGATTCTCCCCTGAGCGATTCTCTCCTGTGATTCTCTCCTGAGTGATTCTCTCCTGTGTTTCTCCCCTGAGCGATTCTCTCCTGTGATTCTCTCCTGAGTGATTTTCTCCTGTGATTCTCTCCTGAGTGATTCTCTCCTGTGATTCTCCCCTGAGCGATTCTCTCCTGTGATTCTCTCCTGAGTGATTTTCTCCTGTGATTCTCTCCTGAGTGATTCTCTCCTGAGTGATTCTCTCGAGTAATTTTCTCCTGTGATTCTCTACTGAGTAATTCTCTCCTGTGATTCTCTCCTGTGATTCTCTACTGAGTGATTCTCTCAAGTAATTCTCTCCTGTGATTCTCTCCTGAGCGATTCTCTCCTGTGATTCTCTCCTGAGTGATTCTTCCCAGTGATTCTCTCCACAGAACAAAGGGACAGGATGTAGTTTTATAACCCAGCCCTGGCCTGTGATTGACCAATTAGAATTCCTTGCAATAAAACTGGGCCAATGGCCAAATAACAAGTATACTATTTCAGACCATTAAAAACATAGCACACGTAGCTATGAGTTCAGGACTGATATTCCTAAAAGATTCTAAACAGATGAACTGAAAACCAATATTTCCATTGACCGTCCTCTGTGTTGTGTATTTATCTTACACCGTACAGAGGGTGAATGGGCAAGACAAAATATTTAAGTGCCTTTGAATGGGGTATAGTAGTAGGTGCCTTGATACAAGAATGGTCCACCACCCAAAGGACATCCAGCTAATTTGACACAACTGTGGGAAGCATTGGAGTCAACAGGGCCAGCATCCCTGTGGAACACTTTTGCCATCTTGTAGAGTCCATTTCCCGACGAATTGAGACTGTTCTGAGGGCAAAGGGGGAGGGGGGGTGCAACTCAATATTAGGAAGGTGTTCTTAATGTTGGGTATACTCAGTGTATTACCATTGATTATAGAAATACACAAACAATACAATAGTGAGTGGGCATTAACATGGGAACACTCTTCACACCCCTCCCCCTAAGATGACAAGACCTGGGTAATACACAACATTCACAGCATCGGATGAACAAAAAATAAAATGATCCAAACAGGTGGTGGCATGGAAGCGTTTAGCCGAGCGTATTTACACTGAACCAAAATGTAAACGCAACATGCAACAGTTACAGTTCATAATAAGGAAATCAATTTAAATAAATGCATTATTGTATTGTTTGTGTATTTGTATAATCAATGGTAAATACACCGGATATACCTAACATTAAGAACACCTTGCTAATATAGAGTTGCACCCCCCACTCTATGGATTTCAAAACTGGGAATACAGATATGCTGTATATCTGTTGGTCAGAGATACCTTCAAATAAAAGTAGGGGCGTGGATCAGAAAACCAGTTAGTATCTGGTGTGACCACCCATTTGCTCTCATGCAGTGAGACACATCTCCTTTGCATAGAGTTGATCGGGCTGTTGATTGTGGCCTGTGGAATGCTGTCCCCACTCCTTTTCAATAGCTGTGCAAAGCTGCTGGATATTGGTGGGAACTGGAACACGCTGTCGTACACGTCGATCCAGAGCATCCCAAACATGCTCAATGGGTGCGTATGCAGGTCATGGAAGAATTTGGACATTTTCAGCTTCCGGGAATTGTATGCTGATCTTTGAATGGTACAACAATGGGCCTCAGGATCTCATCACGGTATCTCTGTGCATTAAAATGGCCATCGATAAAATGCAATTGTGTTCGTTGTCTGTAGCTTATAGCTGCCCACATCATAACCCCACCTCCACCATGGGGCACTCTGTTCACAAAGATGACATCAGCAAACCGCTTGCCCACACAATGCCATTCACAGTTGAAACCGGGATTCATCCGGTATTGACCTGACTGCAGGTCAATACCCTGGTGTGGACCACAATGATGAGCCCCCCTCCCCTCAATTTATCCTCAATTTATGAGACGGTTTCTGACAGTTTGTGCAGAAATGTTTCGGTGGTGCAAACCCACAGTTTCATCAGCTATCTGGCTGACTGGTCTCAGATGATCCCACAGGTGAAGAAGCCAGATGTGGAGGTCCTGGGCTGGCGTGGTTACACGTGGTCTGCGGTTGTGAGGCCAGTTGCAAGTACTGCCAAATTCTCTAAAACGACATTGGTAGAGAAATGAACATTAAATTCTCTAGTAACCTCTCTGATGGATATTCCTGTAGTCAGCATGCCAATTGCACGGTCCCTCAAAACTTGAGACATCTGTGGCATTGTGTTGTTTGACAAAACTTTTATTTTCCCCAGCACAAAGTGCACCTGTGTAATGATCAGGCTATTTATTCGGCTTCTTGATAGGCCACACATGGATTATCTTGGCAAAGGATAAATGCTCCCTCACACGGGTGTTAAACAAATTTGTGCTCAACATTTTTTGTGAAATAACTTTTTGTGTGTATGGAACATTTCTGGGATGTGTTATTTCAGCTCATGAAACATGGGATCTACACTTTACAGGTTGCGTTTATATTTTGTTCAGTATACTTCACACAAAGTCGCCATAAATGAAAAAGCACACGTATTATTGACACTGCTGGACTGCACACGCAAACCGAATGCAGTTAATGAACCCTCCAGGAAACCTCTCTATAGCCTATTAAATAACGTGTGCCTCTTTGAGCTGTCAGTGTGACTCTTCAGACAGTCACAAATTTGATAGGCCTATGCACAATTCATTAGATAGGCATCTCTGTCACAGACATAAAGTCTGTTAACAATTCAGAGAAGCATTAGGGAAAATTCGATCTTCTCCTGTCCTGGAACCTTGATTATTTTCACGTCTAGTTCCAATCCCACTGAAACCCAAAATCCTGACTCCTGTCTGGCGAGAAAATTACTCACTTTTTTCTGTAATCCATAGGTTGCGTTATCAACGCACATCTCTCGCCTATGCATGTCAAACTACAGCTATAACATGTCCCCTGCTTCTCTGCGCTGTCTCGTACTTGCTGTCCGTATGAGAGCTTTGGTAGAGAATGTGTGATCAACAAGCGGTATGAGAGTAGATATGGATATTTTTAAAACAGACTTGGTCCCCTGTAAGATACCTTGATATTTCAACCATTTCCTCTTTTGATCTCTGCGTTTTTCATGAGCTGATCTGCTATCTGTAAAAATCATCAACTCAATTTTGCCAAATATAGGAAATATTGTGTCGTTCGTTGAAGAGGTTATCTTGCAATCTTAGCAACTTTGGTCATTTGACTTTTGTTTGACTGCCGTTACAAAGTTTGTGAAAGTGAAAGCTATACTCTGGGTCCGGTACTGCTGAAATGCGCTGAATTAATTGAGAAACATGAGAACGCTCAGAATGTATGTACAGCCTGTTTTGCAATTCACAACAATGTCACTGGCGACCAAAGATATTTTAAGTTTAATTCCCGGTATTGAAACTTGGTCGATTTTTTGGTCGAAATATGAATCCCTAATAGTGAGTGAATGGCCGCTCTACTAGTTTCTACACAAGATTTTATGGAGTCGCTGGTTATGTAAATACTCACTGCAATGCAGAGGAGGCTGGTGGGAGGCGCTATAGGAGGATGGGCTGGAATGGAATAAATGGTTACGTAAATACACTGGAAACAACGTTCGACGCCGTTTCCCATATATTCCACTCCAGCCATCACAATGACTGTAGCTCCTCCCCACCAGCCTCCTCTGATGCAATGTAATAAACACTGCTATGGAAATGAATGGAAATAAGTGGCTACAGTTGGATGATTGTGTCTGTTTTATGCTGGGATTATATATGATAGAACAGGAAGTGATATACAGGAAGTGATATCACACTATTGTGTTTGGTGATTGGCTCAGAGAGGATTAAAGCGTCAACGGTCCAATGTCCAGACAGGCCACTGGCACTTATTCCTTCCTGCTGTTTTATTGCCTAAATTATATCAGGTAGTCTTTGACGTTATCACAGGATAATGAAACCTGAGTGTAGATAGATTCCTGGCTTTGCAAAATGTGCCGTAAGAATTGGCCAGTTCCCTTTGCATTAAAGCCACTCAGATTGAAATTGCTGTAGAAATGGGTACAACACAGGCGGTAATCTGTGGTCAACCTCTGTCGGCTCTCGTCTATCTGATCAAGAGGCCGGGCGGTCACAAGTGGTGACACCTCACCTGCCTCACCCTGTATGTCTACACAGTCATGCTAAACCATGCTAGATAGCCTCCACTTTAAATTGGGAATATTATATTATGCGGGGGGGGGGGGGGGGGGGGGCTCTTGATACATATACTAAAATAGCTGCATGTGACAGGTACAACATATCAATCCCCCCCCGTGTCTCTTCATGTAGACTTCTTAGGCCATAATCAACACACAACTTCAAACTCAGTTGAATTATAAGAAATAGAGGGGAGAATAATTGTGTATTTGGATGGGGGGGTGGGGGGGGCGAATAGATGTATGTTCTTTGCCCCCTGTTCAATAATTCATCAAATCGGCCCAGCGGGGGAACAGACATAGATTTATGGCGTGTGATTGTGCAATGTCTGAATTTATCAGGGCCACGGAGGGAAAATTGACCACAACTACAAAAGACTATTTCTGCTTTTATTTGATCAGCACAAGAACTCATCAAGGCTAGGGAGGGAGGAAAGGAGGGAGTGGGTGGAGGGAGGAGAGGAGGAATGGAGGGAAGACAGGAGGGAGGGGGGTCTGCAGTTTCATTAAGGGCTGATGGGGGCCCCCTGGTGCATCCCATCTTCATTTTCTAATCCTCCTTCTCTCCTCTCTCGGCCCCGGACCCGGCCCAGCGACACATTCCTCATTCTGCCCCAGTCACCCGATTAATATGAAACTGTTACAAGAAAATGAGAGTTTATTGATTTGTTTTAAGGCACAAGTCTGTCTGAGGCCCAGCTAGTGTTATTCAGATTCACAGAGGGCCCATAGATAAGTGATTCCAATAAGGAGACACAGAGCAATGTGGTGGAACAGAGAAGATAGGTGGAGGGAGAGAGAAAGAGAGACCATTGACTCGGGGAGAACATTTGATCTCTCTTACAGAGGACTAATAGCCTTTAGTGTTTCAATACTTTTTGCTCTGTTTTGTTTCTGAGGTGATTTAATTTGGCGATAGAAAGAGAGAGAGAGAGATAAAGAGAGAGAGAGAGAGAGACTAGGAGGGATATGGATAGTGGACAATCACAATGGTAATGTTCCTAAGGGAGGGGAGGATAAAAGTCAAATGTAAGATTGCCAGCTAGCCCCCAATGACACTTCCTCTTCATGGGAAAGCATTGGGATGTGACCGGGGGGGGGATAGAGAGAGAGAGAGAGAAGAGAGATGCATGCCTCTGCTGCAGCTCTCCACACCACAGATCCTTCCTTGGGGCAGCAGGTAGCCTAGGGGTTAGAGCGTTGGACTTGTAACCGAAAGGTTGCAAAATCGAATCCCCGAGCTGACAACGAAAAATCTGTCGTTCTACCCCTGAACAAGGCAGTTAACCCACTGTTCCTAGGCCATCATTGAAAATAAGAATTTGTTCTTTAACTGACTTGCTAGTTAAATAAAATAAAAAAATTCTCCCAAAATAGCCAGTGATCTGTAACCCTTATGAGGGGGACAGGGGGGGGGGGACGGAGGCTCTGGCAGAGGTTACCTACCAGACCTATAATGGGAATTGTGGCATGTTATATGTACTGTACGGTATGTAGGACTCCTACACCCCCACACTGTAGCTCCACTGACCACAAGACCCATTAACTGGCCAGCAGCTTTTCTCCCTGCGGAAGGGTCCTGTAGGAATATCCTGCTTGATTCCTCTGTCTCAATATTGAATGGTGCTGTACTTCCACAGACATTTGCAATGACGTTGAGATCTAATTGGGTAGCGAGACAGACAGACGTTCATGATAGAATGTCTATGATGACAGAGACTTAAGCAGCGATATGGATCATCTTGGTGTTACAGAGAATGTCATTCAACAGGATCCACTTAGATTTATAGTGATGCCGTTATACTGTCATGAGGGTGTGTTTATTTTCTTGTAGCATTAATAAAAGATGTGTCCCAAATGGCACCCTATTCGCTATGGGCCCGGGTCAAAAGTAGTGCTCTATAAAGGAAACAGGGTGCCACTTGGGGCAAAGATGAGGTCTGTCCGCATTGGATGTTCCTGAATTGTACCTCGTCAAAAAAAAAGAACAAAATATATATATATAGAGAGAGAGAAAGAAATGTAGTGATTGATAAAATATTTGGATTTGAAGCTGCTCTGTAGTGTCAAGTGCTATCTTTGTTCTGTGGATTAGGGGGCTAGCTTGCCGAGTTTGCCATTTGTGCGCTCCTTTGTGAGTTGTCTTCTGGTCTTTGCTGTCACAAGTTCTGAAGGTTGAAGAGAAAAGCGGTGTCAGAAAGCTGATTGGTAGCGCAGAATTTCTAAGACAATCTGAATCTTATATTCAGCTACTTTGCCACACTGGATTAGGATGATCTAAGAGGGCTTTGAGAGCCCGATACAAATCAGGCCAGGGAGAAAAAAAGCACAGGGGGAAATTTTTACCCTTTTTGTCCTTCGAAGTTAATTGTTAAAGTTATTTTCCCTCTCTCTCTCTCTCTCTCTCTCTCTCTCTCTCTCTCATCTCTCTCTCTCTCTCTCTCGCTCTCTCTCTCTCTCTCTCTCTCTCTCTCTCTGTTGTAAGAGCTGCTCTCTAGATACAAAAATGGAGTCGTTTTGTTCAGGCCTGTATTCTTTTTTATAGATCTGTGGTAGAATAGACATACGCAGGTACACACATGTACGCAGTAATATGTCTTGTCATCTCAAGTGTTAGTGTTTCTGTCACTTGATTTTAAAGGGAAAAGACTATTAGTACTGTATGATGTTCTGTGCATAATATTATACACATTTTCCCCCTTATTCCTCTCCACTTTCCTATTCTAGAGGGCTACAATGAATGTCCGTTCTACTCAGTGAGTGTTACAGTGTTGGCCTGCACAGTGACTTTGCTTAGAATTCTCCGGTCAACAGATGAATACAGCACATTTCAGTTTAAATAATTGTTGATCCTTTAAAATCTGTCTGCGATATCTAATGTTCCAAATAGTGATACAAGAGCATGAATCGAATATTTGTAAACATGTCTAGAGTTAATTACTTGATTGAGTGAGTGATTAATTATTTGCTTTAGTGGGCATGGTACATTGTATGTGTAATGTTTAAGTCTGAAGATCTGTCTAGCACTGTAATTTATTATCAGTGATAATATATCAGGTCTGATTCAGTAGTATAGTATCCAGTCCTCTCCTCTCCAAGCATTCCATTTCTTGAAGTAGGCTTTAGTTGGGAGAGGAAGATTAAGGCCTCCTGGAGAAGTGGCACAATGCGGTATTAGAGGCTGAAGAGAGAGAGAGAGAGAGAGAGAGAGGGTGAGAGGGGGAGAGGACCGTAGGAAAGAAATAGCGAGAGAGAGAGAGAGACAGAGAGAGAGAAAGGGGGGAGAGGACAGGAGGAAAGAAATAGAGAAATAGAGAGAGAGAGAGAGAGAGGAGAGAGAGAGAGAGAGAGAGAGAGAGAGAGGAGAGAGAGAGAGGGGAGAGAGAGAGAAAGGGGGAGAGGACAGGAGGAAAGAAATAGAGAGAGAGAGAGAGACAGAGAGAGAGAGACCGAGAGAGAGAGAGAGAGGAGAGAGAGAGAGAGAAGAGAGAGAGAGAGAGAGAGAGAGAGAGAGAGAGAGAGAGGGAGAGAGAGAGAAAGGGGGAGAGGACAGGAGGAAAGAAATAGAGAAATAGAGAGAGAGACAGAGAGAGAGAGACAGAGAGAGGAGAGAGAGAGAGAGAGGGAGAGAGAAAGGGGGAGAGGACAGGAGGAAGAAATAGAGAAATAGAGAGAGAGAAGGAAACATAGAGAGAGAGGAACAGAGAAAGAGAAGGAGACAGAGAGAGAAGGAGACAGAGAGAGAGAAGGAAACAGAGAGAGAGAGGAACAGAGAGAGAGGGAACAGAGAGAGAGGAACAGAGAAAGAGAAGGAGACAGAGCGAGAGAAGGAGACAGAGAGAGAGAGGAACAGAGAGAGAGGAACAGAGAGAGAGGAACAGAGAAAGAGAATGAGACAGAGAGAGAGAAAGGGGGAGAGGACAGGAGGAAAGAAATAGAGAGAGAGAGAGAGGAACAGAGAGAGAGGAACAGAGAGAGAGAGTAACAGAGAGAGAGAGAGAGACAGAGAGAGAGAGAAAGGGGGAGAGGACAGGAGGAAATAAATAGAGAGAGAGAGAGAAAGAGAAGGAGACAGAGAGAGAGAGAGAGAGAGAGAGAGAGAGAGAGAGAGAGAGAGAGAGAAAGGGGGAGAGGGACAGGAGGAAAGAAATAGAGAGAGAGAGCGAGAGAGAGAGAGAGGGGAACAGAGAGAGAGGAACAGAGAAAGAGAAGGAGACAGAGAGAGAGAAAGGGGGAGAGGACAGGAGGAAATAAATAGAGAGAGAGAGAGAAAGAGAAGGAGACAGAGAGAGACTGACTGCTTCTCCAATAAAACTGGAGCTTGGCTGTCACTGGCCTGTTGAAGGTTACTGTAATCTGGCCACTATAACAATACTTGGACTGGAGAAAGTCCTCTACAGTTAATGATGCAACTGTGATGTGTATTGCGTTGGCAAAAAGCAAACAGGGGGAGATTGAAGATAGTTTAACCCACATACATTTGGCAAGATATGGAACTTTAAAAAAAGTATTATTATAAGAAATATTTTCTTTAAATACAGCGACAGTGCACATTAATCAACATCAATATTACTGTGGGTTGGTGTTCAACTCAATACTAGGATGGTGTTCTTAATATTTTGTCCACTCAGTGTATATGTATATATAGGAAGGTAAGGTCTTAGAAACCTAAACAGTGTTTCCCACCTTCTTCACCTGTTTTATGAAGGTCAAGTCCAAAATTATGCAGAGATACTTGAAGTTAGACTTTCAATTTCTCCTCATTGACAAGAACAGCTAATTGTGAAGGGTCAGTGATTTTCTTAGAAGTACATACAAACAGTCTTGTCAATATTTAAACCTAGGCAGTCATTTAGAGATGTGGACTATAGTTTCAGTTAACTTGTTAACATCTTGTCTGTTTTTTGAGTGTACATACAGTACGGTATCATCTGCATACATCTGCATGTCAACTTGTGGGCAAGAAAGTGGGAGAGCATTTATATAGATGGTAAACAGAGTGGGGCCTAATATTGACCCTTGTGGGACCCCAATGTTATAGTAAAGAGAGTCATGGAAAAAGAGAGAGGGAGAGGGAGCATCATCTGAGTGTATACAGTTCTGTTCTGTATGTCTGTTTGATTTGTGAAATTAGAAGACCTTGTCGTTGAGCTGCCAAATATTACTTCGCTGCCCTGAGCTTGGCAATGTCCACGTCATCTATCATTTTCTTACGATGGACTATGTTGGCATGGAAACTTTCCAAAAACCTTTTTAGTTTTTAAATTTTTTTGGTTCCTGAAAGCATTTGGGTTATTAGACAAATGAAGTATAAGGCCTTCTTTTGCTTTGCCGACTTGCTTTTCATTCCTGGCGCTGGTGCTTTTATCATAAGCACTAGATAGTCATTAATTTATAGAATCAACGCCGGGAACATCTTTTGTGATCTCATATTAAATTTCCCCCCGAATCCACCCCTTGGCAAAAATTACTCACATCGTTAAAAAATATTTAATTAGGCTGTAGTTTATACAGGCTCACGGGGGAGTGGTGATTTGCATGCAGCAGGTCGCCCTGCGTACTGTGTGAGGGAGATTGGATGTGAGAGGGGTTCTGCGGGTCACAGGCTCAGCCAAGGACTACCATTTGCCAAGGTCAGGCAGGTAGCCGGGTGCTTCCCCTGGGTCCCGTCCAGCACACAGAAAAGACAGCTCCAATTGCCCTTAATTACTGGCTTCCTTTAAGCCACTGGCTGTCTGTTTTTGTTTTAGAATACTCTCAGCTTCTGATGCCGACGATGCTGTAGTCATATCTGTGTTCCCCTTCCATTTGTTTTTGAACCAGGAGATACCCAGAGATATTCGCTCGGGCCCTGTTATTAATTATTCTACGTGAGCGTGTGGTGTGATACGACTCTGGCAGAGAAAACACACACACACGCAAACCGAAGATGGGTGCTGCTTTTGGTATCTATCCAACATGACGCCAGGTTTATCTTCAACTGTAACACTTAAGAGCACAGGTCTCTTATTCTTCTGTCATTGGAGAGTTTTGAGGGTTTATTATCAAGGCTGGTGCGCCCTCCCTCTTATTTGGACAGCTGTTCCTAGAATAAGTCAGAAATTACAGTGCCTTCAGAAAGTATTCACGCCCCTTTACTTTTGACACATTTTGTTGTGTTAGAAAGGAGGATTAAAACAGATTTACTTGTCTTTTTTCGGTCACCGATCAAAATACTCTAATGTCAAAATGGAAGAAAAATGTGAACATTTGTAACAACAACAAAAAAAAAACACTAATATATCTTGATTCGATAAGTATTCAACCCCCTGAGTCTATACATGTTAGAATCACCTTTGGCAGTGATTACAGCTGTGTGTCTTTCTGAGCCCATGTTGGAATGTGCAACATTTGCCCATTATTCCTTTCCAAATGATTTAAGCTCTGTCAAGTTGGTTGTTGATCGCTTCTAGACAACCATTTTCAGGTCTTGCCATAGATGTTCAATTAGATTTAAGTCAAAACCACTCAGGAACATTCACTGTCGTCTTGTTAAGAAATTCATGTAGATTTGGCCTTGTGTTTTAGGTTAATGTCCTGCTGAAAGGTGAATTCATCTCCCAGTGTCTGGTGGAAAGCAGACTGAACCAGGTTTTCCTCTAGGATTTAGCCTGTGCATAGTTACATTCCATTTATTTTTTATCCTGAAAAACTCCACAGTCCTTAACGATTACTAGCAAACCCATAACATGATGCAGCCACCACTATGCTTGAAAATATGGAGAGTGGTAAAACCATAATGTGTTGTATTGGATTTGCCCCGAACAAACATAAAGTTAATTGTTTTGGCCCATTTTTTGCGCTCTTACTTTAGTGCCTTGGATGCATGTTTTGGAACATTTGTTATCTGTATAGCATTCCTTCTTTTCACTCTGTCAATTCATTTAGTATTGTGGAGTAACTACAATGTTGTTGATCCATCCTAAGTTTTTTCCATAAACAGCCATTAAACTCGGTAACTGTTTTATAGTCACTATTGGCCTAGTTTCTTTCCTCTCTGGTAACTGAGTTAGGAAGCACGCCTGTATTTTTGTAGAGACTGGGTTTATTGATACACCATAAAAAGTGTAATTAATAACTTTGCCTTGCTCAAAGTAATATTCATTGTCTGCTTTTATTTATTAATTTGTATCTACTAATAGGTGCCCTTCTTTGCGAGTTATTGGAAAGCCTCCCTGGTCTTTGTAGTTGAATCTGTGGTTGAAATTCACTGCTCGACTGAGGGACCTTACAGATAATTGAATGTATGGGGTACAGAGATGAGCTAGTCATTCAAAAATCATGTTAAACACTATTATTGTACACAGAGTGAGTCCATGCAACTTATTGTGACTTAACCAAATTAACCACATGTTTACTTCTGATCTTATTTAGGCTTTCCATAACAAAGGGGTCATTTTAAATGAATTTGTAAACATTTCGAAAAACATAATTCCACTTTGACATTATGGGGTATTGTGTGTATGCCAGTGACCCAAGAAATCTAAATCTGCAGTCAGCATGCCAATTGCACGCTCCCTCAAAACTTGAGACATCTGTGGCATTGTGTTGTTTGACAAAACTGCACATTTTAGAGTGGCCTTTTATTGTCCCCAGCACAAGGTGCACCTGTGTAATGGTCATGCTTCTTGATATGCCACACCTGTCAGGTGAATGGATTTTTTTTTGGCACAGGAGAAATGCTCACTAACAGGGATGTAAACAAATGTGAGAGAAATACGTTTTTTTATGCATATGGAACATTTCTGGGATATTTTATTTCAGCTCATGAAACATGGGACCAACACTTTACATGTTGCATTTATATTTTTGTTTAGTTTAGTTAGCTCCGGCACTAGCTATTCAAACCCAACAAGAACAGCAGGAAACGGTCTTTTTTTCTACTTTCCTTCTTCTTTTTAAACTGCTGAGCTTTATGCCAAGTGTTATCAATGAGGGCAATGTAATATGAATCATTAATACAAGAGTAATTATACTCTATCAAACGTGTAATATTCCATTTAGCTAATGTTAAATGCGGTAATTAATTCTGAACCCTAGAGCCAACATCAATTTATTGGATTAGTACTTCACAAAGTCACACTGATATTTTAGACATGTGTGGAGGGAATTTTTAGTCATCTGTAATGTTTCTTTCCTCGTGGGATTGTCCTCTACAGCGCGTTCATATTTCATAATTTAATATGCATGTTTGAAGACTTGTTATTTATTTATTCATGATTTTACATACAGTTTACAGTTTTATTTGTAATTTTACATATGATAATTTTTCCTCATCTGAGTGTTGACTTAAATGGCTTTTAGCTTTTTTAAATAAAGTGTCTGTAATGGAAAAAGGTTCCTTGTTCAGTCACAAGTTATCTCTCTGCCCCTCCTCAAGTCTTTGTGACAACACACAGTCTACCTGTCTCTGGGGGTTTCTAAAACATATACACACAGACATTTCATCATTTCGAGTCTGGCTCTTGATCATGCATGTGTTTCCCTGCTAAGGCCAGATCTGCCATGATGGCGTCTGATGGCAGGCGTGATTATTACAAACAGGTTAAGCAGAGCAGAGCGGAGGTGAGGCACACACACACACACACAAACACACAGACACTGCACTTGGTTGATGCCAGGGAGTAATTGTGTCATAATGAAGGGGTTGTCTCCTGGCAGAGGGGTCCCAGTGCTTTTGAACGGGGAGCGATGACAAACCCCTCAGGGTACAAAGGCAAGGGGTGGTTGGGGAGATGGGGGTGGAGGGGTGAGAGAGAGCGAGAGAGAGAGACGGAGAGAGAGAGAGAGAGAGAGAGAGAGAGAGAGAGAGAGAGAGAGAGGAGGCAGGCTGTCCATCATGTGATGATATTTGACAGTGGTGATTATTGCTTTGATGGAGCAGAACGCTTAATAAAAGAAGATGACATTTCTGAAGCCCTACCTAATTAAGGGGCTTCCTTTCAAAACAAAGAAGTATGCCATTACGTCCTTTTTATGTTTGGTGGCGGTTGAATCAGATATTTTCATCATTAATATGAAACTCTACTAGGAAACTCATTAAGTGGTGTCCTTTTTACTTTTGAAAAGCATACAATCCTCTTTTTCCTTTTTATGTTTGGTTGAATCAGGTTGTTTTATATGAATATCTTCTTTCCTTCCTTCCTGGTCTGTCAGGTGTAATAGGCGTAGAGGGAGGTTCATGGGGGGGAGATATTACTGCGTGACCTTCTACAGAATAAGCATGTTGCTAAGGGCGCCTGGCCCAGCCGTGCACCGGCCCTGACGATAGCTACCACACCAGCCTCATTTACAATGCAAACGCAGCTGCTGTAATCCAAGTGTCCTTTCTGCAATCACAGAGTATAATCTGCTGCCTCTCTTGTAATAGACAACACTGGCCACTTTACTGCCCACGACGCCACACAATGAATATTTGAGCCTATATTATTTCTCCCCCGGCTATGCATTGTTCTCATCTGGGCATCAGCAAAGATTAAGGCAGATGAGTGCATTGTTGAGCCACTTGTGTGGAAAAGGAGGCTCATTCTAATGCAGTTAAAATAGTCATTGGTCGTGTTCATGAATTATAATGGGCAACAAAAGGTTTGTCTGCCGCCAAAGCCTGTGAAAGAGAGATAGCTTTTGGTCTGATTCATCTCCATTCTGAAATAGATTTTAAAGCACTTTGTGTAATGCATTCACCAGCCAGTCAGCACTGGGCTGGCACATTCACGCCGACCGCACGGGCCACTGTCATCTCTTATTATTGTATCTTAATCCAATTATAAATGGGATCTCTCATCCTTAGTCCAGTAATCCATGCTAGAGTGTTGCTCTTTAGGTTAAACACTGATGTAAAATGGTCTCTCTTTTCTAAGGGGGATGTGATTATGTCACTCCTTTGTCTGAGGGGAGATCCAGCCATTCGTAATCTGTAGGAGTTCCTAACCCCAGCCCAGCCACACGGCCTGGCCCCCTCAACCCTCTAGCCCCCTCCATCTCTATCCCCAGCCACCTCAGCATCCACCTCTCCAGCCCTCTGAGAGAATCTCATTCCCCCTTGTTCTAGTAGATAGATAGAAGCCAAAGGCTGTGTCCCAAATGGCACACTTTTCCCTGTATAGTGCATTACTTTTAACCAGAGCCCTATGGACCCTGGTCAAAACGTGGTGCACTGTAAAGGGAATAGGGTGCCGTTTGGGATGTAGAGGGAGACTCTGAGAAGACTTATTTGTAATGTATCGTCTTCTCCTTTCTGTTGCTTCCTTTTACTTTATCTAAAGATATATGCATTGTGTCATGATATCTCTAACAGAACTCTGTCTGTCTTTATCTAAAGATATATGCATTGTATCATGATATCTCTAACAGAACTCTGTCTGTCTTTATCTAAAGATATATGCATTGTGTCATGATATCTCTAACAGAACTCTGTCTGTCTTTATCTAAAGATATATGCATTGTATCATGATATCTCTAACAGAACTCTGTCTGTCTTTATCTAAAGATATATGCATTGTGTCATGATATCTCTAACAGAACTCTGTCTGTCTTTATCTAAAGATATATGCATTGTGTCATGATATCTCTAACAGAACTCTGTCTGTCTTTATCTAAAGATATATGCATTGTGTCATATGTGTGTAACAGTGATAACACCAAGTAAAAGTGAAATGATATCTTAAAACACAACATATAAATATCCATTAACAAACTTCTTATAGCTTATTAGACACGTTTCCAATTCCTGAACACATACTACTTAAATAAAAAACAGCCATTTCTTAACAGAATCATGTCTATCTTTATCTAAAGATATACAGTGCATTCAGAAAGTATTCAGGCCCCTTGACTTTTTCCACATTTTGTTACGTTCCTCATCAAACTACACACAATACCCCATAATGGCAAAGCGAAAACAGGTTTTTGCAAATGTATAAAAAAATACAAAACAGAAATACCTTATTTACATAAGTATTCATAATTGACTCAAAATTGAGCTCAGGTGCATCCTGTTTCCATTGATCATCCTTGAGATGTTTCTTCAACTTGATTGGAGTCCACCTGTGGTAAATTCAATTGATTGGACATGATTTGGAAAGACACACACCAGTCTATATAAGGTTCCACAGTTGACAGTGCATGATAGAGCAAAAACCAAGCCATGAGGTCGAAGGAATTGTCTGTAGAGCTCCAGGACAGGATTGTGTCAAGGCACAGATCTGGGGAAGGGTACCAAAACATGTCTGCAGCATTGAAGGTCAACATGTCTGCCTCCATCATTCTTAAATGGAAGAAGTTTGGAACCACCAACACTCTTCGTAGAGCTGGCTGCCCGGCCAAATCACTCCACCAATCAGCCCTTTATGGTAGAGTGGCCAGACGGAAGCCACTACTCAGTATTAGGAAGTTGTTCCTAATGTTTGTTATACTCACTGTAAAACGTAAAAATGAAGCATGGTGGTGGCAGCATCATGCTCTGGGGATGTTTTTCCCGGCAGGGTCTAGGAGACTAGTCAGGCTTGAGTGACAGATGAACGGAGCAAAGTACAGAGAGATCCTTGATGAAAACCTGCTCCAGAGGACCTCAGACTGGGATGAAGGTTAATCTTCCAACAGGACAGAGACCCTAAGCATACAGCCAAGACAAAGCAGAAGTGGCTTCAGGACAAGTCTCTGAATGTCCTTGAGTGGCCCAGCCAGAGCCCAGACTTGAACCCGATCGAACATCTCTGGAGAGACCTGAAAATAGCTGTGCAGCGACGCTCCCCAACTAACCTGACAGAGCTTGAGAGGATCTACAGACAAGAATAGGAGAAACTCCCCAAACACAGGCGTGCCAAGCTTGTAGTGTCATACCCAAGAAGACTAAAGGCTGTAATCGCTGCCAAAGGTGCTTCAACAATGTACTGAGTAAAGGGTCTGAGTACTTATATAAATGTAATATTTTAGTGTTTTTAAAACCTGTTTTTCCTTTGTCATTATGGGGTATTGTGTGTAGATTGATGAGGGAAAAAACTATTTAATCAATTTAGAATAAGGCTGTAACGTAACAAAAGTTTTAAAAAGTCAAGTGGTCTGAATACTTCCCGAAGGCACCATATACATTATGTCAGGATATCTTTAACAGAACTATGTCTGTTTGCTGTGTACTGTCCTGCCTGGAAGTTCTTAGATACGCATTTGGACTGAAACATGTTGGAGAGACACAGGGGTTTGTTGTTTTCATGACAGAAATGATTCAGAAGCTATTAAGCTATTACTATTAAATAGTCATATGGCTTAGTGATACCATTTGATTAAACAATGGTATGGGTGGTTTTACCTTTGTGATGAAAAATGAAAAGACGTGATGACAAAAGTGTGCATGGGCATTGTCTTCCTGGCATACCGTCCAGTTGACCTCTACGAAATTATTAACGTCATGCTTTTCATTTCAAAGTTGGGACACTATCAAGTTTGACAACAGAGACCTCATTTGGTTTCATTCGTTTAGCGTGTCCTCTTGGTCAAGGACATCACTAAAACAAAGAAATAATAATGATAACATTGTTGGGTAATAGGTTTGTTTATCTTTGTTTTTCGTATCTACCTTCATGCATTTGCTAAACTTGCCTCACGCTTGATGTAAAAGCAGCCTATTCGACAGACAGAGGATGTTCATCCCATAAGAATGAGTAGATATAGAAATAAGAATGAGTAGAATTTGAATGCCCATGGTTAGAGGTTCTATATCTGTTCCACTCATTCTAATTCTATGGTTCATCATGCCATTTGATTCTAGTGAAACTATAGGCTATGTTCAACCACTTTCATCAGCCTGCTATATTTTATGGTTTTAATATGTTTAATTGATTTTAAGTCGTGTTCTTGGCTAGACAGTAAGACACGCCCAAATACCTTGTAAATCGTAAACACATACAGCTACAACAGGAAGTTCACTTCACGGTATTGGTGTATCATTTCACTTCTTAATCATTGTTTCTGCTTGGGATGATAATTTATGAAGGACTAAATTGCTTAAAGGGATTTGACATTAAAGGGATTATTCCCATGTAATCCTCTGGTCCCAGTAGGCCCAACCTGATCAGTGAGCGCTGCATGGCCAAACACCACCAGCGCACTTTAGGAAATACCAACACACACACACACACACACACAAACACACTGAAGGAAATACCAACGCCATGCAATTGGATATTCAAGAAGGGGGTTCGTATTAGAGGCAGAGACATATTAACAGCCTGCTGGTTTTCCTTGTCATCCCCAATTAACGATGGCAAATCCTGTTTTCATCCTAGTAAATGAGAGTGTTTAAAGGTTAGGGGATTTCATTTATTTCATTTTATAACTAAAGCAGCTTGTAATTTTCTATGGGTGTTAAGTTAGAATTTTGGGAGGGGGGTTAGAATTAGGAATGGGAATTGTGTTGTTACAGGATCCTGTATACCTCTGGAGACACACACGCACACACACACACACACACACAGGTTCAGCCTATTAGGAGAGTAAAGGCTGTTGTAAAAACAAGACAACATACTCTGGACTGTTAGTATCTGTGTGTATGTATGTGTGTGTGTGTGTGTGTGGGATGTTGCTGCATAAATACTAATAGTCCCTGTTCATGTCTTCCTCCCTGCAGGTGGAGCTGACAGGCAGCAGTGTGTTTGACTACGTCCACCCTGGCGACCACGTTGAGATGGCAGAGCAGCTGGGCATGAAGCTGCCTCCAGGCCGAGGCCTCCTCTCTCAGGGCACTGCCACAGAGGACGGCGCCAGCTCTGCCTCCTCCTCCTCACACGCAGAGACCCCCGAGCCAGGTGGGCTTTACAGGGCACCCGCCGCGGGCAAAGGGGGAGGAGAGGGAGGCAGATGGATGGGAGATGATGGGGGGAGTGGGAGAGGGGAAGAGTTGGGGATGGATAGGAGACAGGGGGGTGGGGTGGGAGATGGTGGGGGGAGTGGGAGAGTTGGGGATGGAGAGGAGACAGGGGGATGGGGTGGGAGATGGTGGGGGGAGTGGGAGAGTTGGGGATGGATAGGATACAGGGGGATGGGGTGGGAGATGGTGGGGGGAGTGGGAGAGGGGAAGAGTTGGGGATGGATAGGATATAGGGGGATGGGGTGGGAGATGGTGGGGGGAGTGGGAGAGTTGGGGATGGATAGGAGACAGGGGGATGAGGTGGGAGATGGTGGGGGGAGTGGGAGAGTTGGGGATGGATAGGAGACAGGGGGATGGGGTGGGAGATGGTGGGGGGAGTGGGAGAGTTGGGGATGGATAGGAGACAGGGGGATGGGGTGGGAGATGGTGGGGGGAGTGGGAGAGTTGGGGATGGATAGGATACAGGGGGATGGGGTGGGAGATGGTGGGGGGAGTGGGAGAGTTGGGGATGGATAGGAGACAGGGGGATGGGGTGGGAGATGGTGGGGGGAGTGGGAGAGTTGGGGATGGATAGGAGACAGGGGGATGGGGTGGGAGATGGTGGGGGGAGTGGGAGAGTTGGGGATGGATAGGAGACAGGGGGATGGGGTGGGAGATGGTGGGGGGAGTGGGAAAGTTGGGGATGGATAGGAGACAGGGGGATGGGGTGGGAGATGGTGGGGGGAGTGGGAGAGTTGGGGATGGATAGGAGACAGGGGGATGGGGTGGGAGATGAGGGAGACGGTGTAGAGGGGGATGGGGTGGCTTTTAATGAAAAAACTGATTGGTGTTAACATTAGAACGAAATGTGCCATCTTCAACATGGTTTCAAAAGGGAGCTTTTGGCATTTTTATGCTGTTTTGTAATTGCTTTGCTTTGGTTATTTGAAAAGCTATTATGAGTTTGGGTGTTTGCTGGCATACCTGATTTTGTTATTGTTTTTACAATAGAGTACAGACAGTTTAGACCATGTCAGTACTGAGTTGCTGCATTTTATCCTTGTAGTGTCAAGTAAGAACAACAGTAGATTCATTTGGCTGTTGACTCACTCTCAGACCAGTCTGTGGGGGGTTTCTGTAATGAAGGGAGTGTGTGTGACATGATACGTCTGATGAGTGTCTCCAGCAATGCCCCAGATCCTCACAGGGACAGTGGAGAGAGAGACTGTGAAGCCCAGCCGTACTGTAACACAAGCTTACCCACCCTGCCTCCTTCCCCAATTTAATTAGAGAAGGAATTGTATAGAAGGAATGAAAAGAGGTGACATTCCTCATTGGGATTCTTTTCAGGCCTGTTATAGGCTTTGCCTTCCAAATGTTCCCATTTTCATTGTGTTGTACTGATGATAATTTAAGTATTAGGGGAAAATCCATTTATAAATTAAACAAAATGACTTGATATCCATCAGTCCCTTAGTTCATCAAGCTGTTCAAACAGGAGGAAGATTGGCTGGTCGGCCCGGGTCTTCGGAGAGACTCAGTAATTAGATCTGCGAAGGATTTATTCTTTGCTGATTGGGGCTTTAAATTAATTGAAGTTCCACATTTGTGGTTTTGTCCTTTTCGTGCCTTTTTTCCCCGGCAGGAGATATTTCACACTGGCAGAGCAGCGGAAGAAGAGAGGAGAGGGAGAGACTGTGTAGGAGTGCTTTCCAATGTTCATTTCTTTGGCGAGGAGAGAGAGAGAGAAAAATAAAGAGGGTATCTAATGAGCGTTAGGGCTCCTGACATTGAGATTTATTTGTGTACACAGGGACTCATTATGAATGGGCTGTAGGAACAGAAAAAGGGCACCCAACACTTTCCCACCTCCACCACTTCCTGTCCCTTTCTCCTTTTTCTCCCTCGCTCTCTGTCTCTTTCTCTTTCTTTCTCTCTCTCTCTCTCCTCTCTCTCTCTGGCAGCCAAGTGAAAGAGAAAGCGGGCAGTGTTTAAGGGAATGCCAGGTTTTTCCATCCTCTTGTCACCTCCCACTTTACCCGTAAACACACACACACACACAGACAGCGACCCCCCCACCCACACACTCACACACACACCCACACACACACCCACACAAACACACACACACAACTCCACCACAGAGCGCCTGTTGTACATCCTCTCTCAGCTCCACCAACAGGGATGTCACATCTTCTTCCCCAGCCATACCTGCAGGATATAATAGTGTTATCAACAGTCTATTTTGCATACATGCAGCAGACTGGGATTCCTCCCCCTTCTCCTCTCAAGGGCGTGTCAGCTTGGTAATAAAGCTGTGAGTGGGGTGTGTGTACGTGTCTGAGCAGACAGTCTTTTTCTTGGAAATAGTAATCCTGGGTGTTTGTCAACAAGGTTTCTTTGTTAAGTATGAGAGTGGAGCGGGATGCACTAGCGATGTGATTATTTACATTTGAGGGTTAAGTGCCCTGCTCAAGGGCACATCGACAGATATATTTTTTAACCTAGTCGGCTCTGGGTTTCTAACAAGTGATCTCTCGGTTTTTCTTCTATTTGTATTACATGAAGAATCATTTTGGGGGGGGGGGTGTCATTTTCTGAGTAAAGATTGCAGGAAGGGAATAGAGGTCATTGAATATTTCACCCAATCAAGACGACAATATGGGTTAATAAATATACAGTTTTGCCTTTTACGATGCCAGTATAAAATCGTTTTCAATAGTTGTAGTGTTGCTACACACAAATGCACATGAAGTATTTTGGCCCAATCAAAGCAAAGCTTTGTTTGTTTACACTGAGATTCCGGAGAGGCACAAATGACAACTTCTTTTTCAATATATTTCTATCCATCAGTCTTCCTCAGGTCGCACTCGGGAGTCATTTATTGATTGGTATTCATTTGAACTCCCAGTAATGTTCCCCCCACAACAATCCTATATAGCATGTCTCTCCATATGAATGGTTTGGAACGTTTACGCCACTGTCTTAAGGAGGAGACGTAATTAAGTTTCACTTTTTAACTTCATATGTGGGCAGCAGAGCTCTCGCATTAAAAACAGCATTTTCTATTCTATTTTCTATTCTCACCACAGGGAGCGGTGTCCAGTCAAGGTAGTGCAGTTCAGTCTGACATCATTCAAATGAGTTCAACAATATTCTGTTCATTTAGGTGTAAAAAGAAAACTAATTGACATAAATAGTTCATTATGTGTCACAACAGCCTTAATTGTCCAAGGCATTGACTTATGTAAGGATCATAAGTCCTTGATTATTGTTGCTAATTATGCTATTAGTACACTGAATGTGAATAATTCTGTGTAATTGTACACATTTATCATAATTAGGAAGTTGCCAAAGTTATTGTCATCTACATTTTACATCATGTAAAGGACAATTATCATTAGTTTCTCAAAAGATAGAGCGGCTTTGGAGCTGTGGGCAGTCGTGCTGGATGGGCTGGGGTGTATGTGTTGGACAGTGTTTTGTGTATACTGTATGTGTTAGGCAGTGTGTGTATATGCGCTAGGCAGTGTGTGTGTGTGTGTGTGCGAGTATGTGTGTGTGTGCGTGGACCTGGTGAACTCCTATCCCAGTAGGTTAGACCTTTGATTTGTGTGGAACCTCCTCTAGCCTTTAACAGGTGTCTGCTGCGTGTGACATTTGAAATGCAAATAAAGCTCTTTGCCAAAAGCCCCAGAATCTACCCTTGACAAGCCAGAGCAACCCCCTCTCACACACACACACACAAACACACACACCCAGTGTGAGGGTCTGAGTCGAGGGCAGGGTTCTCCACCTTGGTATGTGTAGGAAATTATCTGTCAGAAAACTCCATAGACATGCACTGATTGTGCAAATTCATATTCACACTTTTATTATGGATTTGCAAATGTGCTTCAATTAATTAAATAAAACCACTTTAACAAAGAAAGACTAAGTACGGTGCAATTATTATATTACAAAATTATTATACTAAAGCAAAAATTAGCCATTTTAAAAACGGGCGTGCTCTCCTACTTTAATTGGATTTTTCAGAGTACATAATGAGCAATCAGAGACTATTATTAGTAGACTTTTCGAATGACTTTTTTAACTAAGACTAGAGGAGGTGGATGTTCTGTTTACAATAGGGCATGAAAAAAGGTAATGGAAGAGTTGACTGACGACATAAGATCTCACTGCTCTGATGTGAAATACATCTCCTCATCCTCCACGTGAATATCTCTCATAGATAAAGATTTTAATATCATGTAGGTTGAAATCAAACTTCTGAAGTGATATGTATAATTGAGAATATTATTTGACTACAGAGATCTGCTCTGCGCGCGCGCGTGTGTGTGTGTGTGTGTGTGTGTGTGTGTGTGTGTGTGTGTGTGTGTGTGTGTGTGTGTGTGTGTGTGTGTGTGTGTGTGTGTGTGTGTGTGTGTGTGTGTGTGTGTGTGTGTGTGTGTGTGTGTGTGTGTTTGAATTATCCCCAGCCCCAGCTATTGTCCTGGGAAATAGGAGAGGAAGGAAACAATGACCTCCACCTGTTCTTGTGAATTAATGTTAGCCAGGAGAGGAGAGGAGAGGAGAGGAGAGGAGAGGAGAGGAGAGGAGAGGAGAGGAGAGGAGAGGAGAGGAGAGGAGAGGAGAGGACGGGACAGGAGCTAGCGTCTTCTCTGGTCCTGCTGGAGGAAGGGTGGGGGTGTAGGAGGGTGGTTGAGTTAGGCCAGGCTCTCCTCCTGGCTGATAGACCTGCTGGAGGAAGGGTGGGGGGTGTAGGAGGGTGGTTGAGTTAGGCCAGGCTCTCCTCCTGGCTGATAGACCTGCTGGAGGAAGGGTGGGGGGTGTAGGAGGGTGGTTGAGTTAGGCCAGGCTCTCCTCCTGGCTGATAGACCTGCTGGAGGAAGGGTGGGGGGTGTAGGAGGGTGGTTGAGTTAGGCCAGGCTCTCCTCCTGGCTGATAGACCTGCTGGAGGAAGGGTGGGGGGTGTAGGAGGGTGGTTGAGTTAGGCCAGGCTCTCCTCCTGGCTGATAGACCTGCTGGAGGAAGGGTGGGGGGTGTAGGAGGGTGGTTGAGTTAGGCCAGGCTCTCCTCCTGGCTGATAGACCTGCTGGAGGAAGGGTGGGGGGTGTAGGAGGGTGGTTGAGTTAGGCCAGGCTCTCCTCCTGGCTGATAGACCTGCTGGAGCTGTTTATAAAGAGCGCAGACACACGCGCGCGCGCACACACACACACACTGACCCTCTCTCACTGTCAGCCAGAGAGGAAGTCTTCAGAGAGGTCCAGGGGCTGATATGCAGCCAGGTTGGCTGTGTTGGAGTCGTGTATAGAGGCTGGTTGGATAGGGTGGCAGGTTGGCTGTGTTGGGGTCATGTGTGCTCAGATGTGATACTCTTACACAGGGGCAGCTGTCACAGATTTGTATCTACCATACCGCCGTCCTGCCTCATTTATAGTCTGCTGGTGAAATTGCTCTCTTTTAGATGTCTTGTAGCCCAGAGTCCATATTGTTCTTTGGTGGTGTGGGCAGCAAGGCAATACCATGCAGTCATATTGTACAGGCTATATGTGGAGTGTACATTTCACAGATGTGTATGTTCACAATTGTTGTGAAGGGTTTAACATGGCATGTTGTGACGGTGAATACTGTAACTGGTGGCTGGTGACAGTGGATCCCGTCCCAGTTCATTCCAGCCCTGTCTAGCAACATCAACCAGCTTCGGTTTATTCTCCCTCACGTCTCCCTCTGATTAGAAATGCAAATCCAAGTGTTTTGTTCATCTGTCTCTGTCAATACGAGGATATATTCAATTAAATAAACATCAGTCTTTGTTGTGATGCCCCCCTTCTCTTTCTTTTTATCTATAGAAACAGTCAGTCGACAAAGCAGACAGAGCTTATGTTGCTTAGAATGGAAATGCCAATGGAAATAAGGAAATGTGTTGCGTCTTGTGTACTCACCAGGAAATATGATATTTGCTGTCCAATATTTATTATTTGAAACATGCCTGTGACAAAGATTTCTGGATTTAGCGTTTGATTTTCATGTCGGTTATTTTCAATAAGGAGATAGGAAGTGGGATTTATGCTAGTTTCCTGTGACTGTGAGATGTGGTCTCCATCCCAAATGGTCCCCTATTGCCTACATGGGCCTTGGTCAAAAGCAGTGCACTAAATAGGGAATAGGGTTCCATTTGGGACACAGTAGCGGACTGTGCTGTGGCATTGAGTTCAGAGCAACTCTTTTTCTTTATTATTATAAAGAAAGTCCCTGAGGGGATCCCACTTCCTGCCGTGGTAATTCCAACAAACTGAAGGTCAAGAGAGCAGGATAATTCGTATTGAAATATAGTATTTTATTTATGAAATAAACACAGTAGCAATTTCCAGAATTAAGTCAGAGGGAATTGCAAACAACCTACAAAAAAGATCTCGCTATTGTCTTTACTACTGTAAGTGTGACTGAGATTGCATGTGGTATTGAAAGTAGTTGCTTTTCCTATATATAAATAAATATAGCTACCTATATGAATTGAGATTAGTGGTTGTTTAAACAAAGCTTGTACTGTGTGATTTCTGTGAATGATTTACCTGTCTTGGTATCCCAATTCAACTCTCATAAAGCTCCTAACAGGGTAAAAGTCATAATATAGTCCCTTGATTTTCTGCTGCAGGGGGGAAAAACCATAAGTTACCTTAGAATGATGAAAGTACATATCAGTCCATCAGATAGATTCTCTGTCAAAGCATCAGTGTGGGTGTTGATGAACTAGGCATCGTAAATAAAGGCCTACCTGGCTCCTCGATCGCTAAGACAAATGTTTTTTAATCATCTGATGTGTTCATTTATCCCAGGGCTCTAACTTTAGCCTTAAATTAAGCCTCTTGCTAAAGCATAACTTGATTTAAAAAATTTTAATAAATCAAAATACCCATCAGTCATGGCTAGCCTTCGTTTGGCAGCGAGTCTTTGATAAAATGATTCACTGCTTGCTGTATTTTTCCTTACAAAGTACTGAGTATATTGTATTTTCTGTTATGCTTATAGCTGTAGTTTTAACCCAGACTTTATTCATAGACCCCACTTTTAGATATGAAACTAGTGTGTATTGATGAATTATGAGTGTTGTTCTTGCTTGTGTTATTTATCAAATGAACCCCCTTCAACAAGGCCATTGTCCCCGCTGTGCCTCTTACACTTTTTATATCAATTCTGTCACTTGCAGTTGGCTGTGACTGCGCTCAGTTATACATATTTGTTCTTAATGCAGATCAATGTCAGACAAGGAAAGCGTTCGAACAGCATTCGTCTGAAAGCTGACATCTCAACCACTCTGTAGTGTAATTATTCAGGTTGCAGGTGCAGCCAATTATGTAGTATTATCTAGAGTCCGTCTGTGTACAACGCACACCGCTGGCAGCTAGTTGACTGTACATGAAGACAATGGCTTCTGCTGTAACCCCTTAAAAAGCCCTTCCCACATTACTAAACAGACTTTATCAATGCTTTCGAAAAGCCTGTGCATTTCCATCATCACTCCTCCTAGTACCCCGAGCTGCTCCCAGGCGCTATCCAACCGCTCGGGCTCGGCGCCTACATACGCAAAACAATCCCTAAAGAGGAACAAAGAAACTAATGACAGCTTAGCCGGCCTAAAAGATTGAAAATTCTGTCACGTTGAAAGTACAAGATCACTGGAGGAGGAAGGCATCAGAGCTTTGAAAGACAGAGGCAGGATCAAGCAGTCTCCAGACTATTAGAAGCCAGTTTTATTTAAGCTTATTTGGCTGATAAGGTTGTCAGAAAAGGCTTTTTTTATCAGCCTAGTGTAGTAGGGAGGCATTACCACACTGCTCTGTTCCCATGCAGTGTAGAGAGAGTGCTGCAGTGCTTTGTGGGAAAGGCTTTTGATAAAGCTGCCACATGTTCTCACACAGGAGGAAAAGCCACTTTGGAGTTCAGCTCTCTGATAACTGGTGGAGAATAATAATACATGGTTGAGAATGGGGACCCTCTTGTTTATATATTGTATTTTTGTCTTCATTTGTAGACAGAGCTTTATTGTGTAATCTGAACAGTTTGCATTGGTTAATGTATTGTCAATGGATCGCTCTGTATAAGAGAAATACGTGGTCAGAGAAATAGTAACCTGGCAAGACAGAGTTTTTTTTTTTAACTTTCCCTCCAGGAAGAGAAAAGGGAATACAAAATAGTAGCCATTGCAGTCGCTCTGTTTAAAAAAATATTTTTTAAAAGCAATTGAGTTCTTTTTCCAGTTTGTGGAAATGACAAACCATGTCCCTTTGAATATCGCAGAGGGTGGAATATCAAACACCAAGCGTGTTGACAGAAAACGCAAACAAATAACAGTCATATTGTCCGACTCCGCCAACGACTCCTCGCTCACAAATTAACGGCCTTCTAGGATGGTACACGGGGAGTGTTAACTTATCAGACATGAATCATTGGGATGTCTGAATGACTCTGTCTAACTGGGTAGGAATGCGTTGGTATTCTGTTGAGCTCTTATAGGCAAGATGGGGTACTGTGTTTCTCAGGCATTTATTCATAGAAAAGGGACTGCTGCTGCAATCTGACTTTCCTCCCTTTTAAATACATCTTTTAGATCATTCGCAGGAGTAAATAATGGCCTTATTTGCAGCTTTGTGCGCTATTTAGACTGCCCTCTCTCAGAGCTGAATTGCTTTTTGTTGGGCCTAAATTTCATATATATATACTTTTGTTTAACTAGGTGCTTATAAGAGCCGGTAGTAGATAACAACAAACAGCAAACAGGTCTACTCCCAATAAACTGGGAAATTATCGCTTCTGCTCTTCCTCGTGACACAATTTGTCAAACCTGCTGATAGGAAACAAATTCTATTCATAAGGTTCCCCTCCTCCCGTCAGCATCGGTGTGATTCGGTAGCAATTCAATTATAGTTTTGTGAGATAGTGAGCCCAGAGAGAGAATCCAGGCTGACAAGAAATATGACAGGACAGTTACAGAGTGTTTATGCAATTAAACTTTCACTGACAATACCTGGCGAATGATGAATGCCTGGGCTGAGGTGTGTGTGCACAAGTAATGTCCCACAAGGATGGCACATTTTTCATTATTTTACAGCTGCTCTGATCTTCCAGGGCTGGCCGGGAGCTGCTGCAGGGAGGGAGAAGAAGTGAGAGTTTGGAGGAGAGAGAAGGAGAGGGGGGTTAAAAGAGTGGGTGACAGAGAGAATGAGATAGGGGTTAAGAAAGAGAGTGGGGAGAGGGAGAGAGAGGGGGGAAAGGGAGAGGGCTTAGTAGAGAGAGGGTGTGGAGGGGTGTGTAAGGGGGAGGGAAAAGCCTGTTCTATTGTTGAGAGGACAGAGGCAACGAGTGACCCTCTTAAAACAGAGATGGGGGTTTTTAAACGTGTCAATGACATGTTAAAAGAGTACTAGCTATTTCTTCCATAAAAATGACTGTGTTGTGAGCACTGAAACTATAACACTTTAGGTTAGAATGACTTTACATTTAGTTTATGTTTAGCAATTACGTTTAGCATGGGTATTTTGTATTTGATTTCTTCACACTCACACAGTGTATAAAATCTGCACCTGAAGGCTCAAACCCAGAGTAAAGTGTCAAGGGAGCCACAGCAGTTTGGTATAATCAGAAGATTATCTTGTGTGGTGCAAAAAATGTATTCCGTGTTAACATACAATCCAATTCTCAGGAAGTTTGCATTTCATTTGTTATCAGACAGTTGGCAAATTCAAATCCTATTTTAATAGGGTAGAAATGATTTCAAAGCTACTCTTTATCTAATGGAATCTGAATATTTTCTGTCAAAGAGACTGACAGTATCTACATGGGATGTCAATATTCATAATTGCATGAAGGTGTGGAGAGTCTGTTCCTATAGGACTCCTGTGTTGATGTACTGTGTCTTAAATAAAATATAGGGCCAGGTTTGTGTGCCAGCTTGCTAGCGCTCAACACCCCTTACGTCTCAAATGGCAGCCTATAGGTCCTGGTCAAAAGTAGTGTACTATATAAGGAATAGGTTGCCATTTGGAATGCAGGCCCCTACTGTCTTCCCCTTCATCCTGTCTTTGTCTTCTACCTTAATCGTGGTAGTCTTCAAAGGCCCATTAAAAGTAGGGAGCGAAGGCATGGAGCAAAGAGTGTCGAACACAAACACACATTGCTAATACACATCTGTCTGTTCTGTGAGAAGAAAAATCGCATTTAACGACAGAAAGCCGACGATCTCGCTAGCCTTACCTGCAATAGTGAAGTATAAAGAAGCGAGATCTACAATAATGTCATGGTAAAACGCGGACTAAAAGACAGTTGCGAAACCGTAACGAGACAAGGGATCTTTTGGGAGTAGACAACTGTTAGAATGATGTTGTGTGATAGCTTCTCTGTTTATATTCTAGTTAACAAGGTCGTTGTGACCTTGGAAATACATGTCTTTGTCTACTTTGCCACTGGCTTCATTTGCTAGTTATCAGCCATACAGACATAGCCCGGTAAATGTTATTAGTGTGTTAGTCAATGGTTGGCATTCCACTGAGGGTTTCACCGACACCCGTTCGTTTGTCCACAGATCAGAATTTAGGAGAGGTGTTCTTTTTAATTAATCATTTGTCCTTCAAACAGTCAAGTTTCTCTCCTTCGTTATACGTTGGTTCTCCACAGATAATTAGGTCCCATAGTTCAGCTAATTCCACTTGAGAACTGGGCTGTAGCCACCTGCTTCTTTTGTATGGGTAATCTTTGTCTTGTAAGATTCTGTCCCCGTAGACTATTGCAGCTCATGAAGAATGAGAAAATGTCTCTTTTTCCCCACAGTGTCCTCCGTGCACTTGCCTAAAATTTTAATTGTATGCGTACAACACATTCTCTCTCTCTCACGCACGCACACACACACACACACACACACACATACTCTCTCTCACACACACATACTCTCTCTCACACACACAAATACACACACCTTGGTGTGATAGGGAGGTGTTGATTTTTAGGTGTATATGGATCTGAAAGGGAAACTAATCCTATTAATTCAAAGTGAATAACAAAGAGTAGCAGGCCTTTTCCCATGTTGTTCCATTTATTCAACCTGCTAGTGTTTTGTTCTTCCATCATAATTATTTCCCAGTCAGATCCGCACTGATTTCCTGGTGGACTTGTGTACCTCAGACTAACTTATAGAACAACGGAGCTGGGATAATTCACACTATTCCTCTGGGGTGGAGTTCTCCGTTTTTTCAAGGACATTTTTATTACAAAGCTGATGGAATTTGCATATTAATTCATTTCTTTCCATTTTTAAGATTAAATGTTGTCAACATGTATCAGTGCAAGGCTTTGACAGAGCTGATGAAATGGGTCAGTCAAGCTTGAACATTTTGGAGTATAGCAGCCATCTGCAACCTCCGAACCCCCAGTGCCAAGCGCTCTCTGTCTCTCCTGCAACTTGATTAAAGAAAAGGACTTTGACTGGGGAGGGGCGGCGGGCGGATAGGAAGAGGGGAAGGCTAAAATGATATGCCAAATTCTATCAACTTGATTAGACTGTCATTAGCGGCCGTCGATTCATAAAGTGCATTTTCATGTTTTTTAGTTTTTTTTTTTGATAAAGATGAATACGATTTCCTTTCTAATACATCCCTTGTGCTTTTTTTGTATCTATTATCACACCAATAGACCGACCATCTGCAGCTCAAGGCTTCACCTATTTATTCTCATTCTGAATCACTCAAGAGTGAAGTCCAGTCCACTATCCCGCGTGATTATACGTTTCCTCGGCAGCACAACATTGATTAACTTAAACGACTGGCAATGAGCAAACCAGTTTTCAGAACGGTTTCATGTTCGCAATCATAAATAAACACAAATCCCTGGCTATCGCTATGTCTTTCATATGCTGGAGTCAGTGCTGTACTAGGCACTACACAGTAAGTAGCCCTGTCTCTGTTTATCTTCTCATCCCCATGTTCATTAGTTGTCTTTGACAAGTGTTATTGCTGTTCCGTCCTTTCCGTCCTGTTCTGTCCTGTTCCATCCTGTTTCGTCCTGTACCGTCCTCTTCCATCCTGTACCGTCCTGTACCGTCCTGTACCATCCTCTTCCGTCCTGTACCATCCTGTACCATCCTCTTCCGTCCTGTACCATCCTGTACCGTCCTGTACCGTCCTGTACTGTCCTGTTCTTGTTCTGTCTCGTTCCGTCCTGTTCTGTCCTGTTCCGTCCTGTCTCGTCCTGTTTCCATCCTCTTCTGTCCTGTTCCGTCCTGTTCCGTCCTGTTCCGTCCTGTTCTGTCCTGTTCCGTCCTGTCCCGTCCTGTTTCCATCCTGTTCCGTCCTGTTCCGTCCTGTTCCGTCCTGTTCCGTCCTGTTCCGTCCTGTACCGTCCTGTTCCGTCCTGTACCATCCTCTTCCATCCTGTTCCTTCCAGTTCCATCCTGTCCCATCCTGTTTCCATCCTATTCTGTCCTGTTCTGTTCTGTCCTGTTCCGTCCTGTTTCCATCCTCTTCTGTCCTGTTCCGTCCTGTTCTGTCCTGTTCCGTCCTGTCCCGTCCTGTTTCCATCCTGTTCCGTCCTGTTCCGTCCTGTTCCGTCCTGTACCGTCCTGTTCCGTCCTGTACCATCCTCTTCCATCCTGTTCCTTCCAGTTCCATCCTCTTCCATCCTGTTCCTTCCAGTTCCATCCTGTCCCGTCCTGTTTCCGTCCTATTCTGTCCTGTTCTGTTCTGTCCTGTTCCGTCCTGTTTCCATCCTCTTCTGTCCTGTTCCGTCCTGTTCTGTCCTGTTCCGTCCTGTTCCGTCCTCTACCATCCTCCGTCCAGTTCCGTCCAGTTCCATCCTCTACATCTACTCTGTCTGATCCATTCACCTCTTCCTCCAACCCGCTAGCGAACTCCCTGAGATCTAGCCTGGCATAACTAATTTCCCTATGTTTCACTGTTGAGCACAGCGTTCAGTCTGGTTAAACCAGGCTACCTGTGATTAGCAGCGGGCCAGCAACCTCCTAAATGCAGCCATGACAAGACACACTCAACCCTCCCCATCGCCACCATCTCCCCCTGCACTGCTATGTCACATTCAGGGTTGGCCGTTATGATAAGGGAAGAAGAAACACACACCTTCATCTACTCCATCTAGCTTTCAATCTGACACCCACCACCTCACCCTCACCTCAGCGTCTCGCTTTCATTTCAAATCACGTAAACGGCAAAGTCATGAGAAAAGAACAGAGTAGGCCATTTATCTGGTGTTGACTGTCAAAAGTAGTGCACTATGTAGGGAATATTGTGCTGTTTGGGAAGCAGCGTGGACATGGGGCTACAGTGACCTGCAGCTGATAACAACTGGCCCGCCATATCACCGCGTCACCTCCATTACCATATTAATAATGGATGGGCCTGGGTCACATCGCCCCGTGCTCCCCTGTCCTGTGCTCCCCCACAGGGTGGCAGGCTGGGGATGTCTAGGGGAGCATGTTATCTGACCACTGGCTATGGCTGTACAGTTACAGACAGGGAGGAGCTCCCTTGGACAAATGTCCATTCAGGGACAATAACATGAATCTTGTCTAGATAGACATACAGTACCAGTCAAAGGTTTGGACACACCTACTCAAGGCTTTTTCTTTATTATTTACTATGTTCTACTTTGTAGAATAATAGTGAAGACATAAAAACGATGAAATAACACCTATGGAATCATGTAGTAACCAAAAAAGTGTTTTTATATGAAAATAGATTTTAGATTTTAGATTCCTCAAAGTAGCCACCCTTTGCCTTGATGACAGCTTTGCACACACTTGGCATTCCACCTGAAATGCTTTTCCAACAGTCTTGGAAAAGTTGAACGGACTTTCCTTCACTCTGCTGTTCAACACATCCCAAACCATCTCAATTGAATTGAGGTCAGGTGATTGTGGTGGCCAGGTCATCTGATGCAGCACTCTATCTATCCTTCTTGGTCAAATAGCCCTTACACAGTCTGGAGGTGTGTTGGGTCATTGTCCTGCTGAAAATAAATGATAGTCCCACTAAGCACAAACCAGATGGGATGGTGTATCACTGCAGAATGCTTTGGTAGCCATGCTGGTTAAATGTGCCTTGAATTCTAAATAAATCACTGACAGTGTCACCAGCAAAGCACCATCACACCTCCTCCTCCATGCTTCACAGCAGGAACCACACATGGGGATATCATCCATGTACCTACTCTGTGTCTCACAAAGACATGGAGGTTGGAACCCAAAATATCAAATTTATAACAATAGCAAGACTATATACAGGGGGGAACCGGTACAGAGTCAATGTGCTGGGGCACCGGTTAGTTGAGGTAATATGTACATGTAGGTAAAATTATTAAAGTGACTATGTATAGATGATAATAACAGAGTAGCAGCTGTGTAAAAGAAGGGGTGGGGGCAATGCAACTAGTCTGGGTAGCCATTCGATTAGATGTTCAGCAGTCTTATGGCTTGTGGGTAGAATCTGTTTAGAAGCCTCTTGGATCTAGACTTGGCGCTCGGGTACCGCTTGCCGTGTAGTAGCAGAGAGAACCGTCTATGACTAGGGTGGCTGGAGTCTTTGACAATTTTTAGGGCCTTCCTCTGACACCGCCTGGTATAGAGGTCCTGGATGGCAGGAAGCTTGGCGCCAGTGATGTACTGGTCCATTCACACGACCCTCTGTAGAGCCTTGCGGTCGGTGGCCGAGTTGTTGCCATACCAGGCAGTTATGCAACCAGTGCAACATGCTCTCGATGGTGCAGCTGTAAAACCTTCTGAGGAGTCATACCAAATCTTTTCAGTCTCCTGAGGTGGAATAGGTTTTGTCGTGCCCTCTTCCCAACTGTCTTGGTGTGCTTGGACCATGTTAGTTTGTTGGTGATGTGGACACCAAGGAACTTAAAGCTCTCAACCTTCTCCACTGCAGCCTCGTCGATGAGAATGGGGGCATGCTCAATCCTCTTTTTCCGTTAGTCCACAATCATCTCCTTTGTCTTGATCACGTTGAGGGAGAGGTTGTTGTCCTGGCACCACACGACCAGGTCTCTGACCTCCACCACATGTCCAGGTCTCTGTCTCGTCGTTGTCGGTGATCAGGCCTACCACTGTTGTGTCATTGGCAAACTTAATGATGGTGTTGGAGTTGTGCCTGGCCGTGCAGCCATGAGTGAACAGGAAGTACAGGAGGGAACTGAGCACGCACCACTGAGGGGCCCCTGTGTTGAGGATCAGCTTGGCGGATGTGTTGTTACCTACCCTTACCACCTGGGGGCGGCCCGTTAGGAAGTCCAGGATCCAGTTGCAGAGGGAGGTGTTTAGTCCCAGGGTCCTTAGTTTATTGATGAGCTTTGAGGGTACTGTGGTGTTGAACGCCAAGCTGTAGTCAATGAATATCATTCTCACATAGGTGTTCCTTTTGTCCAGGTGGGAAAGGGCAGTGTGGAGGGCAATAGAGATTGCATCATCTGTGGATCTGTTGGGGCGGTATGCAAAACGGAGTGGATCTAGGGTTTCTGGGATAATGGTTTTGATGTGAGCCATGACCAGCCTTTCAAAGTACTTCATGGCTACAGACGTGAGTGCTTCGGGTTGGTCATCATTTAGGCAGGTTACCTTAGTGTTCTTGGGCACAGGCACTATGGTGGTCTGCTTAAAACATGTTGGTATTACAGACTCGGACAGGGAGAGGTTGAAAATGTCAGTGAAGACACTTGTCACCTGGTCAGCGTATGCCCGCAGTACACTCTCAACTGTGCTTCCCTTTATAGTCTGTAATAGTTTGCAAGCCCTGCCACATCAGACGAGCATCAGAGCCGGTGTAGTACAATTCGATCTTAGTCCTGTATTGACGCTTTGCCTGTTTGATGGTTCGTCGGAGGGCATAGCGGGATTTCTTATAAGCTTCTGGGTTAGAGTCCCGTTCCTTGAAAGTGGCAGCTCTAGCCTTTAGCTCAGTGCGGATGTTGCCTATAATCCATGGCTTCTGGTTGGGTTATGTACGTACTGTCACTATGGGGACGACGTCATCGATGCACTTATTGATGAGGCCAATGACTGATGTGGTGTATTCTTCAATGTCATCGGAGGAATCCCGGAACATATTCCAGTCTGTGCTAGCAAAACAGTCCTGTAGCTTAGCATCTGCTTCATCTGACCACTTCTTTATTGATCTAGTCACTGGTGCTTCCTGCTTTAATATTTGCTTGTTAGCAGGAATCAGGAGGATAGAATTATGGTCAGATTTGCCGAATGGAGGGCGAGGGAGAGCTTTGTATGTGTCTCTGAGTTTCTTTCCTCTGGTTGCACGTTTAACATGCTGATAGAAATAAGGTAAAACGAATTGAAGTTTCCCTACATTAAAGTCCCCGGCTACTAGGAGCGTCGCCTCTGGGTGAGCGTTTTCTTGTTTGCTTATGGCGGAATACAGCTCATTCAATGCTGTCTTAGTGCCAGCCTCCGTCTGTGGTAGAATGTAAACAGCTACGAAAAACAGATGAAAACTCTCTAGGTAGATAGTGGGTCTGCAGCTTATAATGAGATACTCTACCTCAGATGAGCAATAGCTCGAGACTTTCTTAGATATCGTGCACCAGCTGTTGTTTGCAAAAAGACACAGTCCGCCGCCCCTTGTCTTACCAGACACCACTGTTCTATCTTGCTGTTGCAGCGTATAACCAGCCAGCGGTATGTTGATATTGTCGTTGTTCAGCCACGACTCCATGAAGCATAAGATGTTACAGTTTTGAATGTCCCATTGGTAGTTTAATCTTCCGCATAGGTCATCTATTTTTTTCACCAAAGATTGTACGTTTGCTTGCAGAATGGAAGGAAGTGGAGGTTTATTCGATCGCCTACGAATTCTCAGAAGGCAGCCCGCCCTCTGGCCCCTTTTTCTCCGCCTCCTCTTCACGCAAATGACAGGGATCTGGGCCTGTTCCCGAGAAAGCAGTATATGATTCGTGTTGGACTTGTTAAAGGAAAAAAAGGATTCTCTCAGTCCGTGGTGAGTAATCGCAGTCCTGATGTCCAAAAGTTATTTTCGGTCATAAGAGACGGTAGCAGCAACATTATGTGCGAAATAAGAAGGGAAAAAAACGTTACAAACAACGCAAATAAACAAACAAAAAACACAATCGGTTGGGGACACGTAAAATATCAGCCTTCTTCTCCGGCGCCATTGCTCTACTACTGCTTCACACAGTCTCCTCTGAACAGTTCATGTTAAGATGTGTCTGTTACTTCAACTCTGTGAAGCATTTATTTGGGCTGCAATTTCTGAGGCTCCAATGACCTTATCCTCTGCAGCGGAGGTAACTCTGCGTCTTCCTTTCCTGTGGTGGTCCTCATGAGAGCCAGTTTCTTTACAGCGCTTGATGGTTTTTGCGACTGCACTTGAAACTTTCCGTATTGACTAACCTTCATGTCTTAAAGTAATGATGGACTGTTGTTTCTCTTTGCTTTTTTGATCTGTTCTTGGCATAATATGGACTTGGTCTTTGACCAAATAGGGCTATCTTCTGTATACCACTCCTACCCTGTCACAACACAACTGATTGGCTCAAATGCATTAAGAAGGAAAAGAATTCCACAAATAAATTGTTAACAAGGCACACCTGTTGATTGAAATGCATTCCAGGTGACTAGCTCATGAAGCTGGTTGAGAGAATACCAAGAGTGAGCTGTCATCAAAGGCAAAGTGTGGCTACTTTGAAGAATCTTGATTCTTGATTCTCAAATCTTTTGATTTGTTTAACAATTTTTTGGTTACTACATGATTCCATATGTGTTATTTCATCGTTGTGATGTCTTCACTATTATTCTGCAGTGTAGAAAATAGTCATAGAAAAACCCTTGAATGAGTAGGTGTGTCCAAACTTTTGTCTGGTACTGTATTTTGTGGTTGGGATAACCATAATCAGTGTATGGAAGGTCTCTATGAAGTCTGGTCTGATATGTTAAACAGCATGTAGATGGGGGCTGGGCATCAGAAAACTTGATGTTGAAGAGATCAACATTCATCTTCAGTTCTTTTTATGACAAGCTCTTTTGGCAAGCTTCTGATTTAGCCTTTTACATTTTAATAGACACACTAGAAATGATTGTTAGTTAGTCAACAAGACCCCTGTTTTTTTTATATTCACGTTGATGGACTATATGGCTGTAGCTCCCTGATTGGAATAATACATGAATTTGAAGGGATTTATGTCAATTTGAGAGAAAACCTTTTAAAGAGCATTTACAACTCGGGATTGAATTATCACTTCACTCTTCGGGGCCATTCGGTTTTTTCTGCACCTCGTTGATCTGCTGTGTTGATCTGCTGTGTTGATCTGCTGTGTTGATCTGCTGTGTTGATCTGCTATGTTGATCTGCTGTGTTGATCTGCTGTGTTGATCTGCTGTGTTGATCGTGGTTGCATCAGCGCTTCATCCTTCCATTTGGCTGTAAACGTACGCCTGTAAGCACGTCTAACGTTGCCTTCATCTAGAGCTTGACATGGTGACTCAGGTGGGGTTCCAGCTTAGATAGATACAACGGCTCTCAAATAGAGAGGAGATTTAGAGAATGTTTTAGGGGAAATCGTTGGATGTTTCGTTTTCCAAGCCAATGCGAAACAGGCCTGTTTATAAAGGATATATTTATGAGTAGACCCTTATATGAGTGTATTTATACTCATGGTTTGTCATGTTGTAGTTATCATATTGGCACTACGTACATGTAGGGGGGTTTAGAGAATATTTCAGGGAAAACCTTTGGAAGTTTAGTTTTCAAACAAAGTGTTTTTCCTTGTTTTTCCTTTCCACGTTGGTACTTCAGTTTTTATTATTCAGTGTATATCATATAGAAGTTACTCCTCTGGTACTAAAAGTCTTATTTTATAGAAGCACCTTTTGTATCCTCTGCGATTTTCCAGATAGCAATACTTTCTGTATTGTCAACCAAGGCATATCACCACTTTATTAAGCTATATTAGAGGTGCTCCCATGTTTGGTTGGAAGAATGTGTTTTCATCAATTAACATAATCACTTGGTCTAGGAGAAACATATTGGAACATATTTGCTTCTATTTATCCTAATTTATCTTTAGAGATGTATTGTGAAATCAGCAAAGTGCCTGGGCACTTAGTGATGGAGAGCGAAATTGGCTGTCAAGGAAATGCAGCTATTATATTGTATTACAATATAAGAGGTGCCTCTTGAAAGGTCTCAGGGGGTCCTGTAGGGAGAGCTCTGTATGATACGTACAGATTCCCACCAATAGCCGCCTCAGTGGCATTGCATGATGTTGAAATGGCATCTAGTAGCAACCATTTAAGAAGGATATTGACCTTGATGTAAAAAGAAACAGGATTCCAGTGCTCCACTCTAGAGAGAAATACAGTATATATTCACCCTTTCCACTTCCACTGTTAAACTGGACACCTGTCGTAGTACCTCAATCATTCGTTGATATCTTGAATTCGCCATGCAGGAAAATCTGAAAATGATCGAATTTTTTATTTCTTTTGAATGTCACTCTGCCTGAAATGAGGCATGGTATAGCTGTATGTTTTAAATTAATCTCCCTCCCTGGTAGTGTTGGCTAGAGGGTTACTGGGTGTAGAGGATAGGAGGCACAAGTGACAGAGGAGGACAAGGTGCCTGACGGCATTTTTCCTGTCAACCTCTAATTATTAATGCCGCCATTGCAATACAAGTCTCTCTCTGTATGTTTCATATCCCGCTCACACGTGCACACACATAGACACACACACACACACACACACACACACACACACACACACACACACACACACACACACACACACACACACACACACACTGGACACTCTCTCTCTCACACACACACAGACACACTTTCTCTCCCAAACACAAAGGAGAGCTGTATTGAAAAATCACCCTCTACCTCTCAATATGGAGCCAGCCAGCAGAGCCTTCCAATTAGTACAGGGCCTGGTGCATTATATATCATTACTAATGTACAGAGAGAGGCCCTCATTCATCAGAGCGGGGCGAGACAAGGACCTCCCCGCGTCTAGATATGGAGGACAGACACACTGAGCCTGAGCCATGGGCTATACACTTTATCTTGATTTATCTGTGCGTTAAATGCTTGACGCTTTGAATTGGTACTAATATTTATATAAATGTAAATTGAGGAATATTAGCAGCCGGAGTATGGGAGCCTCGCTAAGGCATATAAGTCATTTAAGACAGGGAGCTTGTAGCTTGTAGAAGTGTCTTGGCTTTGTAGCAGCTTCCTCCTCTGAGTCGTCCCAGGTGTGTAGAAATGGTATGGTGACAGGGGTTGTCAGGGAGAGGAGAGGAGCAACAGGGGGATAAAAAACTGCCAGTGGGTTATTGATGATGGTCAACAATCGACACCACAGCACAGAAAGTAATACTTTTAACGTCTCATCACTTACACACAGAGACGGTTCATTCTGAGGGCTTTCATCAGGAAAATGAATCCAGACCGGAAGACCATGCCAAACCGTAAATTATGCTCACAAATAATTTTCTCTTTTTAAGAAGTAATCTTTTATGGTGTCATTTTTTATATTAGATCCAGGCTTGTAAAGCTTATTGTCTTGTATAGTTTAACATTTCACTGCAAAGTGCTCTGGCACTTGATGTTTGACGGCTGCTTACTCTACATGTAAAGATGTGGTAGGCTACATTAACCTTTCAAGGTTTGGGCACTGCTCTCTTTTTACTATCAACATAAACATGCATGGATCTCAATATGGTCACTTGACCACACGATTAGGTGGTAATCACTCTATGGTTTACGTGTTAGCACGGTACTTAATGTATTACAACCCTATAACACATACCTACAGTACAGTAAATCATTATTCTCCCATGCAGTATCAAAAACCATTCATTGGGCTGGGGCTGCCCTCGCAATAGAACCACGGGTGTGTCCCAAATGGCACCCTTTCCCCTATATAGTGCACTCATTTTGAGTAAAGTCTCAAAAGTAGCGCACTATAAAGGGAATAGGGTGCCATTTGGGACGAATACAGTATCATGTGAAATCAGCCTCTCTATCTAGGAACACAAATTATCCCCTGTGCCACACTATAATAATCAGAGTAATGCTCCAACAGACCAGATATTACCATTAGTTTGATGAAGAAAGTATTGCAATGGCGTTCGACGTGTCTGACTCGTAAATTGCCCAGTCTATAATTCACATTCACATCATAACCGCCAACTAACAGAAGCCCACTGGTGGTGAAACACACCACCACCCTCCAACCCCTCACAAATGACTCTGATGTTGCTTTAGTTAGACGTCCGTAGGGTGAAAAAAGAGCCCTGTGTCTTTAAGGCCAGTCGGTTGGCTCGTGCCTTCCCTCCTTCCCTAATGAAAATTCTCAGTTCGAAGAGGCTCTGATCTTGTGTTTTAGTAAAATAGAACTCTGCAGCTGACTGGCAGCTCTGATCTAAAGCATTTAAGTGTACGTTTTGATCTCTCTGCCTTTGATTAAAACTAATGAGCTCATTTAATTCAAAATGGGAATCTGTGATAAGAGAAATAAGGTTGATGTGATTGGATTAGAGAGGCGAATTAAACTCCTAGAGCTACTGCTGAAGTTTGTGGCTGCTGCTGCTTATACAGTGTATTAAAAAGCTGTTGGCGTATTCTGCTGTGTTAGATGATGAGCAAAATTTCATAGTAATTCATATTTAATCAGAAGAAATGAAATGACTAAATATAACATGGCTCTGGCTTCTCCCCAGAGTGATAAAGGACTGGTTAGATTTTAAATGACATTTAATTCATGTCCTCAGAAAAGAAGAGAAAAAACCGTCGCCTTGTGAAAGAGAATGGCACCACCACCCCTCACCCCCTCCCCCCCGGCCTCCTCACCCCTCCCTTCATCCCTCCTTCCCCACCCTCCTCCTTTACACTGATCACATTGTTTCCGGTTCCAGAGACCCAAAGTCACTGCAGCCTTGTTATATGCAGAGTAGCAGAAAACCGGATTTTCCAGGTGTGCTGTTTTAGTAATCCCATTTCAATGTAATCTCCTAGTCTTGTCCATGGCTGTGTGTCTGCCTGTCTGCCTGTAGAGTAAAGTGGAGGCTGTCTAATGTCCTGTCCAGCTTTGGGGACAGAGACAGTCAGGGGAGACAAACGCATGCACACGCACAAACACACACAAACACACACACGGTCTTGTTTAACTAACCTGGGGACGCAACATTGATTCCCATTCAAAATCCTATTCTCCCTAACACCTAACCCTAAACCTAACCCTAACACTAAACTTAACCCTAACACTAACCTTAACCCTAACCTTAACCCCAAAACCTAACCTTAACCCTGAACCTAACCTTAACCTTAACCTGAAGCTTACCTTTTTAAAAATATTTTATTGAATGTGTTGTGTATTTTTTACCCCTTTTTCTTCCCAATTTCGTGATATCCAATTTTTTTATTTGATTTAACCTTAATTTAACCAGGAAGGGCTCATTGAGATTTAAAATATATTTTTCAAGAGCGTCCTGGCCAAGATAGGCAGCACCAAATCATTACAACAATTACAGACAAACAACATGAAAAACTACAAGTAATCTAGTAAAAACCATAGAATTCACAAGAGTATAACAATATCAAAAACAGCTAATTAAAAACATTGACAGGTCAGGGAATCAGTCTCAAGATCATTCATCAGTGATTTAAAAATTCCAGTTAAAAAGTATTTTGTAAGGCGTTCCAAGACGATGGCGCAGAGTACATAAAAGCCCTTTTCAGTTCGGACATTTGGAACAGTTAGCAGGATAAAGTCCAGCGAACGAAGAGAGTACCCACCACATTCCTGAACAATAAAAATGCCCAAATAAAAAGGTAGTAAACCCAAAATGGCTTTGTAACTAAAAGTATACCAGTCACTGAGCCTACGAGTGACTAGAGAAGGCCAGCCAACCCTGGTATACAAAGTGCAGTGGTGCGTAAGGGTTTTGCAGTTTAAGATAAATCTCAAAGTGCCATGGTAAAGGGTGTCAATTGATCTCAAACACTAAGCGGAAGCATTCATATATAAAATATCCCCATAGTCTAGTAAAGGCATAAATGTAGCTGATACTAGCCTCCTGGCTTCAAAAGAAAAACAGGTCTTATTCCTAAAATAAAATCCCAATTTCAGCTTAAAATTTTTTGTAAGTTGTTGATTGTTGTTGACGAGGCACAACAGTAAATAACAGTATAATCAGCATAAAAATGTTGCGCATTTTGGACATTTATGTCTAAATCATTTATATAAATAGTGAGAGGACCAAGTACAGAGCCTTGGGGCACACATTAAAGACAGACAATTTAACAGACATAAGCCCATCAAATTGAGTGCACTGAGTTCTATCAGACAGATAGTTAGCAAACCATGCAACTGCATGCTCCGAAAGACCTACACTCGACAATCTCTGCCTTAGTATAGCATGATCAACTGTATCAAAAGCCTTAGAGAGATCAATAAAAAGTGAGACAGTGTTGTTTTTTGTCAATGGCTTCAGTGATATCATTTAAAACCTTCATGGCTGCTGTAATTGTGCTATGCTTCTTCCTGAAGCCCGATTGGTACGTTGATAAAATAGAGTTAGTAAATAAAAACTCTTTTAGCTGTTCACGCACAAGGGTTTCAAGCATTTTCACCAGCGGTGACAGCTTTGAGATTGGCCTATAATTATTTAAAAGAGTTGGATCTCCCCCTTTTAAAAGTGGTAGGACAAATGTTGATTTCCAGAATTTCATTACATTCCAGGGTTAGATTGAACAGATATGTAAGTGGTTCAGCTATGAAATCAGCTGCCAGATTTAAAAAGCAGGGATCCAAAAGATCAGGACCTACAGGCTTTCTCTGATCTAAGGATTTCAGGGCTTTATGTACCACCTGCACTGAGAATTGCTCTCTGTACAACCCTGTACACAGGGTTGTACAGAGACAGAGGACATTGAATCAAACAGCCTACCAGATGATACAAAGTGCTCATTGAAACAATTCAGCATTTCAGTTTTGTCATATATAGCAACAGACTCCTTCAATACACATGACGGTAATTCATTAACATTACTGTTACCAGACATAGACTTAATAGCCTTCCAAAACTTTCTAGGGTCATTCAGGTTATCAGTGGTAACAGACATAAAATATTCAGACTTGGCCTTCCTGAGAAGAAAATAACACTTGTTTCGTAACTGCATAAAAATAAGCCAATCGGCATCAGAACATGATTTCCTTGCTTTAGCCCAGGCTAGATTACAGTTGTGAATAATACAAGACAGCTCAGAAGAAAACCATGGATTATCCCGCCCTTTAACCCTGAATGGGGCATGTTTGTTTACTATTTGGGAAAAACCACCATGAAAGAATTTCCAGGCAGTTTCCACATCAGGAATAAGCTCAATCTGCTCCAGTCAAAATAAAACAAATCATGAAAGAAAGAAAGCCTGCTCATTAAAACACTTCAAATTTCTCTTACGAATAAAACGTGGGTTTGTCTTTGGAACCTTATTATTTCTAACAGCAACAATGGTCACTTCAATCATTACAAAAAACACCAACCGCAGAATATTTATGTGGAACATTTGTCAATATCAAATCAATCAGGGTAGATTTATCTGGGCATTTAAGATTTAGGCGACTGGGTAAGATTCATAGAATTACAAAACATTTTTAAATCATCAGACAATTGGTAGTTATAGTCTTGTCCCATCGCTGCAACTCTCATACGGACTCTGGAGAGGCAACGCACGAGAGCCGTGCATCCTCCAAAACACAACCCGCACTGCTTCTTGACACACTGCTCGCTTAACCCGGAAGCCAGCCGCACCAATGTGTTGGAGGAAACACCGTACACCTGGCGACCGTGTCAGAGTTTATGCACCTGGCCTGCCACAGGAGTCGCTAGTGCGCGATGGGACAAGGACAACCCTCCCCTAACCTGGACAACTCTGGGCCAATTGTGCGCCGCCTCATGGGTCTCCCGGTTGCGGCCGGCTGCGACAAAGCCATGTATCAAACCTGGATCTGTAGTGACGCCGCTCGCAGTGCCTTAGATCGCTGCGCCATTCAGGAGGCCCCTAAAACTTACCGTTAACCCCTTATTTTAATCCTAACCATAATTCTAATCCAAATCACAAACTCTAATTCTAACCTTAACCCTAAACCCCTTAGAAATAGCCTTTAATCAATAATCAACCCAATTTTTCTTAGTGACCTGTTCTTGTTGGGACTTCTGGTCCCCAAAAGTATAGTTTAACATGTCTACTCACACACACACACACACACACACACACTCAGCGAGACAAGAAGGGGCGGGCCTGTCTGCACCTATATTATCCCCCCAGATGGATTGAATGTTATGAATATGCATTTGATTATTAAGCCTTGATCAGGAGCGCAGGAACACAGAGTGACAAATGGACCATTTCACCTTTGACTAATAGGTATCCTCGTTGTGTTCTGTTGCCGAGACTCAGACTGACCTCAGTCGTGGTCGTTTTTAAATGCGTTGAGACGAAGATGACAAACGTATGTTTAGAATTGACTTCGGATCTTGAACTTTGTTGAATCAAGGATGAATATCATTGTTTAGAGTTAGATGAGCTCTAATTCATTGACAATGTCACGCTTGTTTGTTTGTGCATATAAAAAGAAACGTGAATCAACTCTAATAAGTATTCCATTACATGAAATTGCAATATTGTACTTCATGGAGAATACATACTACACTTGAGCTCAATGAAAAGAAACATGCACTTGACTTTTGAACAATTACAGTGTTAGACGAAGCAGAGGTTGTACGCTATTACAGAACATGATTAAAACATTGTCCAACTTATATTGGCAACTTGTATTGTGTTGATTTCATTTAGTTTTTTTTTTTCAAACTAGAAGATTACCTGGGAGATGATAGAAACTCAATGAGAAGTTACTACATCTGCCCATCTTACTTAATATCGCGCCACCTCTCTTAGGCTTACTACAAAACACTACTACAAACACACAGATGTATTGGCCAGGTAATGTAAAGTAACCGTGCGTGTGTGTGTGTGTGTGTGTGTTTGCCTCCACAGTTGAGTCCACCAGCCCCAGCCTGCTTTCCCCAGACAACACTCTAGAGCGCTCCTTCTTCATCCGTATGAAGTCCACACTGACCAAGAGAGGTGTCCACATCAAGTCTTCAGGCTATAAGGTAAGACCCAGAGGCACAGTGGCCAAGCCACAGAGATCCTATAATCCACATTCCCTCAGCAGTATGGTGTTACATACAGTGCCTTCGGAAAGTATTCAGGCCCCTTGACTTTTTCCACATTTTGTTATGTTACAGCCTTATTCAAAAATCGATTAAATCGTTTTTTTCTCCCCTCGTCAATCTACACACAATACCTCATAATGAAAGAGCAAAAACAGGTTTTTAGACATTTTTGCAAATGTAATAAAAATATCACATTTACATAAGTATTCAGACCCTTTACTCAGTATTTTGTTGAAGAACAAGCTTGGCACACATGTATTTGTGGAGTTTCTCTGAATCTTCTCTGCAGATCCTCTCAAGCTTTGTGAGGTTGGATGGGGAGCGTCGCTGCGCAGCTATTTACAAGTCTCTCCAGAGATGTTTGATCGGGTTCAAGTCCGGGCTCTGGCTGGGCCATGCAAGGACATTCAGAGACTTGTCCCGAAGACACTCCTGTGTTGTCTTGGCTGTGTGCTTATGGTCATTGTCCTGTTGGAAGGTGAACCTTTTCCCCAGTCTGAGGTCCTGAGCGCTCTGGAGCAGGTTTTCATCAAGGATTTTAACATTTTACACTTTAGGAACAACCCCCCCATGCTGCCACCACCATGTTTCACCGTAAGGATGGTGCCAGGTTTCCTCCAGATGTGACGCTTGGCATTCAGGCCAAAGAGTTCAATCTTGGTTTCATCAGACTAGAGAATCTTGTTTCTCATGGTCTGAGAGTCCTTTAGGTGCCTTTTGGCAAATCTCCAAGTGAGCTGTCATGTGCCTTTTACTGAGGAGTGGCTTCTGTCTGGCCACTCTACCATAAAGGCTTTGGTAGAGTGCTACAGAGATGGTTGTCCTTCTGGAAGGTTCTCCAATCTCCACAAAGGAACTCTGGAGCTCTGTCAGAGTGACCATCATGTTCTTGGTCACCTCCCTGGCCAAGGCCCTTCTCCCCCAAATTCTCAATTTGGCCTGGCGGCCAGCTCTAGGAAGAGTCTTGGTGGTTCTTAACTTCTTCCATTTAAGAATGATGGAAGCCACTGTGTTCTTGAGGACCTTCAATGCTGCAGAAATGTGTTGGTACCCTTCTCCAGATCTGTGCCTCGACACAATCCTGTCTCGGAGCTCTACGGACAATTCCTTTGATTTCATGGCTTGGTTTTAACTCAGATATGCACTGTCAACTGTGGGACCTTAAATAGACAGGTGTGTGCCTTTCCAAATCATGTCCAATCAATTGAATTCACTACAGGTGGACTCCAATCAAGTTGTAGAAACATCTCAAGTATGATCAATGGGAAACATGATGCACCTGAGCTCAATTTGGAGTCTCATATCAAAGGGTTTGAACAGTTATGTAAATAAGGTATTTTTGTTTTTCATTTTGTTATAAATTTGTTAACATGTAAAAAATTTTTTAACGTTTTCGCTTTGTCATTATAGGGTAATGTGTGTAGATAGATTTTTTTTATTTAATCTATTTTAGAAAAGGGCTGTAAAGTAACAAAATGTGGAAAAAGTCAAGGGGTCTGAATACTTTCCCAAGGCACTGTATATACACTGAATATACAAAACTTTAAGAACAACATCCTAATATTGAGTTGCCCCCCCCCACAAGGTGTCAAAACCTCTAGAAGGTGTCAAAAGCGTTCCACAGGGATGCTGGCCCATGTTCTTAATATTTTGTATGGCATTCTATATGTAATTCTACGGCACTGTAGTCATCATCATACTCATAGCATGTCAGAAAAATTGTAGCTGTCGGTGTAAAACATTATTTTATCGAGAAAAAGTCAAGCAGGCTCAACATTAAGTTGATAAGATGTGTGGCTTCTGGGGTTTGGAACAGAGATATAGGATTAAGGCTGATGCTATGGGCTGTAAGGACACACAGGGACGAGCCCAGCCTCATCCTGATGCCTCTATCTCTCTCCAAGGATCTCCATATCATCTCTGTCTCTTTGTCTGTGTCTGGCCTCATTCTGGCATTATCCCACCCTAATGCACTTTGTGTTCTCAAGGGTAAACCCAACAGCGGTGGAGCGGGATTGGATATATCTCTCCAATGCCTTTATTGTATATTGTATTTGCAGTAGCAAAGTTTGCCGGACTAAGAATGAGAAGGTAGAAAGAAATTGACCGTCTGACTTGACACCAAAAATTGGGTTTCGTTGGTCTTTGGACGATAATGGGTGGCTCTTCCTGAGAGAGAGAGAGAGAGAGAGAGAGAGGAGAAAAGGACAGGAAGTGGTGGAGGTGGGAAAGTGTTGGGTGCCCTTTTTCTGTTCCTACAGCCCATTCATAATGAGTCCCTGTGTACATAAATAAAGAGAGAGAGAGAGAGAGAGAGAGAGAGAGAGAGAGAGAGAGAGAGAGTGAGAGGGAATCCAAAAGTCTCTTTCCATAGTTCTACATCTCCCATGTTGTTTGCCATGTCCACCCAGACATATGCAAATAACCATGAAGTATGGACGCCATGGTGCCCCGGCATAAATATTCACATACACACACATGCATACATTACAGGCCAGACAAGGACACCTCTTATTGCGTTTACTTTAAATTAAGTCAACACTTGTGTTGTTACAGGCGGGTGGTTGGTAGGTATGAATTTTGCATACAGCATCCACCAGGCATTAGGTGATCTGCTCCTCCAGCTGAGAGCCCGGGCGGCGAAGCGAGGTGATGCACGGCAGCGTCGGCAGCACGCATCATGGCCGCTTATATCCCCACTTCACTCTGGAGGTCAAATCAAAGTGAATTCTGCTCTAGCTTTAAACCCATCTTTTTTAAACAGATCTCAGCCCATCTCATTTAATGCGCTCATGTAAAGGTTCTCCATCATTATTTGTGCTGTATCACATTTCAAAAGCACTCCAGAGAATCCCTGGGAACAGATGAATCTTATTTCTTATGTATACCTCTTCTATATTCACTGGCGGGGGAGAGAGTGCATTGTGTGCTGAACCATGAATTATAAAAATTGATCCCTTTGTTATGTTGGCTTGTATTAAATTGAGATATGCTATTCATCTGCCTCTCACTGCCGCTGTTGTGAACCCTTGCCGTGTCAGTTTGCATTTAGCTGCTTGAGCATATTTAATGTTTCGCCAGAGCTTATGATGTTCTTGCCAAGAGCACTCCTGCAGCAATCTAGCTAGCCGCCGTTTGCTTTGTGGCAATTACTTGAAAAGTTGTATTTTTCAAACTAACTTTTAATGCCCCGAGCTTTGGGCTTCTGAAAATATCATTTCCATTTTGTATGTTTTTAATGCATTTGAATGTTTATTTATTTAACAGAGAGCTCCTTTGTATTCAATTGAGTGAAGCAGAGCAGTGTGTATTTTATTTTTGCATGGGATGGTGTCCTCTGGAGCAAAGCATCATGGGCTTGTTCCATCCAGCCAGTACAGTCATTAGATGTCTTCCTCTGCCCTGGTTTCGTTGTGCTGCTGTGATGTCCTATTGAAACCTGCCAACCAACAGCCTTGTCAATTGTGTGTCAGCACCTGCCTGGCCGTCACTCTGAGGTCTGATCAAGATAGACAGCATACTGTCTGACTGATGTGTGAGCCTGATCGGCAGACTGTTCCAGACCTGGGTTCAAGTACTATTTCAAATCATTTCAAATGCTAAAGCTGGGCTTGATTGAGCTTGCCTGGCACACTGGAACTAATTGAGAAGTTGGAAAACCCAGGTTTCAGGCAGGCTAAAGCAAACACTAAAACTATTTGAAAGATGTCACATTTTTCACCTAGTCAGCTGAGGGATTCGAACCGCTAGGCTACCTGCCGCCCTAGATCTGTCCAACACTTTGCTGCCCAACGGACTGTAGGGAACTCTCATATGCAGAGTGATTCTGAATGGAGCAACCAGACATTGATTGACATGATACATACAGTTAAAGTCGGACGTTTACATACACTTAGGTTGGAGTCATTAAAATCCGTTTTTCAACCGCTCCACAAATCCATTGTTAACAAACTATAGTTTTGGCAAGTCGGTTAGGACATCTACTTTGTGCATGCCACAAGTAATTTTTCCAACAATTGTTTACAGACAGATTATTTCACTTATAATTCACTGTATCAGAATTCCAGTGGGTCAGAAATTTACATACACTAAGTTGACTGTGCCTTTAAACAGCTTGGAAAATTCATCCTTGGGAGCAATTTCCAAATGCCTGAAGGTACCACATTCATCTGTACAAACAATAGTACGCAAGTATAAACACCATGGGACCACGCAGCCGTCATACCGCTCAGGAAGGAGACACGTTCTGTCTCCTAGAGATGAACGTACTTTGGTGCGAAAAGTGCAAATCAATCCCAGAACAACAGCAAAGGACCTTGTGAAGATGCTGGAGGAAACAGGTACAAAAATATCTATATCCACAGTAAAACGAGTCCTATATCGATATAACCTGAAAGGCAGCTCAGCTAGGAAGAAACAACTGCTCCAAAACCATCATAAAAAAGACAGACTACTGTTTGCAACTGCACATGGGGACAAAGATCTTACTTTTTTGAGAAATGTCCTCTGGTCTGAGGAAACAAAAATAGAACTGTTTGACCATAATGACCATCGTTATGTTTGGAGGAAAAAGGGGGAGGTTGAGTGTTGATCATTGCTAGACAGCCATTTTTCAAGTCTTGCCATATATTTTCAAGCCAATTTAAGTCAAAACTCAGGGACATTCAATGTCGTCTTGGTAAGCAACTCCAGTGTATATTTGATCTTGTGCTTCAGGTTATTGTCCTGTTGAAAGGGGAATTCATCTCCCAGTATCTGGTGGAAAGCAGACTGAACCAGGTTTTCCTCTAGGATTTTGCCTGTGTTTAAAGTTGTATTCCGTTTATTTTTATCCTAAAAAACGTCCTTGTCCTTGCTGATGACAAGCATACCCATAACATGATGCAGCCACCACCATGCGAAAAGGTTGCAAGTTCAAATCCCCGAGCTGACAAGGTACAAATCTGTCGTTCTGCCCCTGAACAGGCAGTTAACCCACTGTTCCTAGGCCATCATTGAAAATAAGAATTTGTTTTTAACTGACTTGCCTAGTTTTAAAAAATTAAAATAAAATGCTTGATAATATAAAGAGTGGTACTCAGTGATGTGTTGTTTTGGATATGCCCCAAACATAAAGCTTTGTATTCAGGAATAAAAGTTCATTTCTTTGCCACATTTATTTGCAGTTTTTGTCGCAAACAGGATGCATATTGTGGAATATTTGTATTCTGTACAGGCCTTCTTTTCTCTCTGTCCTGTATTGTGGAGTAATCACAATGTTCTTGATCCATCCTCAGTTTTTGATATCACTACTATTAAACTCTGTAACTTTTTTTAAATCACCATTGGTCTCATGGTGACATCCCTGAGTGGTTTCCTTCCTCTCTGGCAACTATTAGGAAAGAGCCTGTATCTTTGTAGTGATTGGGTGTATTGATACACCATCCAAAGCCTAATTAATAACTTTAACATTTCAAAGGGATTTTCAGCATCTGCTTTTGTAATTTTTATACATCTACCAACCTTCTTTGTGAGGCATTGAAAAACCTCCCTGGTCTTTGTGGTTGAATCTGTGCTTGTAATTCACTACTCGATTGAGGGACCTTACTGATAATTGTATGTGTGGGGTACAGAGATGTGGTAGTCATTCAAAAAATCATGTTAACCACTATTATTAAACATGGAATGAGTCCATGCAACTTCTTATGCGATTTGTTTACTCCTGAACTTAGTTAGGCCTGAGTTAAATATTCAAAGGGGTTGAATACTTAACTCAAGACATTTCAGCTTGACATTTTTTATTAATATTTTTTATTTAAAAAAAAAAAATTTATACAAACAAAATTTCACTTTGAAAATATGGGGTATTGTGTGTAGATCCGTGACACAAAATCTGAATTTAATCCATTTTAAATTCAGGCTGTAACACAACAAAGATGTGGAAAAGTAAAGGGGTGTGAATACTTTCTGAAAGCACTGCATATATCGATCACATATTTAACATATAGAAAATACAGTATCTAACACATCAAATATATCTAACGTATACACTAGCAAAAGTATGCTGAATCGTCTGTCCTCGGTTGTAACACTCACTACCGAGTTCCAAACTGCCTCTGGAAGCAACTTCAGCACAAGAACTGCTGTGAGCTTCCTGAAATGGGTTTCCATGGCCGAGCAGCACACACACAAGCCTAAGATCACCATGCGCAATGCCAAGCGTTGACAGGAGTGCTATAAAGCTAGCCACCATTGGACTCTGGAGTAATGAATCACGCTTCCCCATTTGGCAGTCCGACGGACAAATCTGGGTTTGGCGGATGCCAGGAGAACGCTACATCAAATCAAATCAAATTTATTTATATAGCCCTTCGTACATCAGCTGATATCTCAAAGTGCTGTACAGAAACCCAGCCTAAAACCCCAAACAGCAAGCAATGCAGGTGTAGAAGCACGGTGGCTAGGAAAAACTCCATAGAAAGGCCAAAACCTAGGAAGAAACCTAGAGAGGAACCATGCTATGTGGGGTGGCCAGTCCTCTTCTGGCTGTGCCGGGTGGAGATTATAACAGAACATGGCCAAGATGTTCAAATGTTCATAAATGACCAGCATGGTCGAATAATAATAAGGCAGAAGAGTTGAAACTGGAGCAGCAGCACAGTCAGGTGGAAGTTGAAACTGGAGCAGCAGCATGGCCAGGTGGACTGGGGACAGCAAGGAGTCATCATGTCAGGTAGTCCTGGGGCATGGTCCTAGGGCTCAGGTCAGTTGAAACTGGAACAGCAGCATGGCCAGGTGGACTGGGGACAGCAAGGAGTCATCATGTCAGGTAGTCCTGGGGCATGGTCCTAGGGCTCAGGTCCTCCGAGAGAGATAAAGAAAGAGAGAAGGAGAGAATTAGAGAACGCACACTTAGATTCACACAGGACACCGAATAGGACAGGAGAAGTACTCCAGATATAATAAACTGACCCCAGCCCCCCGACACATAAACTACTGCAGCATAAATACTGGAGGCTGAGACAGGAGGGGTCAGGAGACACTGTGGCCCCATCCGAGGACACCCCCGGACAGGGCCAAACAGGAAGGATATATATAGATATACACCCACTTTCCCAAAGCACAGCCCCCACACCACTAGAGGGATATCTTCAACCACCAACTTACCATACTGAGACAAGGCTGAGTATAGCCCACAAAGATCTCCGCCACGGCACAACCCAAGGGGGGGGCGCCAACCCAGACAGGATGACCACAACAGTGAATCAACCCACTCAGGTGACGCACCCCCTCCAGGGACGGCATGAGAGAGCCCCAGCAAGCCAGTGACTCAGCCCCTGTAATAGGGTTAGAGGCAGAGAATCCCAGTGGAAAGAGGAGAACCGGCCAGGCAGAGACAGCAAGGGCAGTTCGTTGCTCCAGAGCCTTTCCGTTCACCTTCCCACTCCTGGGCCAGACTACACTCAATCATATGATCCACTGAAGAGATGAGTCTTCAGTAAAGACTTAAAGGTTGAGACCGAGTTTGCGTCTCTGACATGGGTAGGCAGACCGTTCCATAAAAATTGAGCTCTATAGGAGAAAGCCCTGCCTCCAGCTGTTTGCTTAGAAATTCTAGGGACAATTAGGAGGCCTGCGTCTTGTGACCGTAGCGTACGTGTAGGTATGTACGGCAGGACCAAATCAGAGAGATAGGTAGGAGCAAGCCCATGTAATGCTTTGTAGGTTAGCAGTAAAACCTTGAAATCAGCCCTTGCTTTGACAGGAAGCCAGTGTAGAGAGGCTAGCACTGGAGTAATATGATCAAATTTTTTGGTTCTAGTCAGGATTCTAGCAGCCGTATTTAGCACTAACTGAAGTTTATTTAGTGCTTTATCCGGGTAGCCGGAAAATAGAGCATTGCAGTAGTCTAACCTAGAAGTGACAAAAGCATGGATTAATTTTTCTGCATCATTTTTGGACAGAAAGTTTCTGATTTTTGCAATGTTACGTAGATGGAAAAAAGCTGTCCTCGAAATGGTCTTGATATGTTCTTCAAAAGAGAGATCAGGGTCCAGAGTAACGCTGAGGTCCTTCACAGTTTTATTTGTTTTATTTGAGACGACTGTACAACCATTAAGATTAATTGTCAGATTCAACAGAAGATCTCTTTGTTTCTTGGGACCTAGAACAAGCATCTCTGTTTTGTCCGAGTTTAATAGTAGAAAGTTTGCAGCCATCCATGCCCCAATGCCAACTGTAAAGTTTGGTGGAGGAGGAATAATGGTCTGGGGTTGTTTTTATGTTATATATATATATGTTTATTTCTTTACCCCTTTTCCTCCCCAATTTTGTGGTATCCAATTGGTAGGCCGAGAGCCATGCGTCCTCCGAAAATCACAACCCAACCAAGCCGCACCGCTTTTTGACACAATGCCCACTTAACCAAGAAGCCAGCCGCACCAATGTGTCAGAGGAAACTCCATACACCTGGAGACTGTGTCAGCGTGCACTGCACCCACCCCACTACAGGAGTCACTAGTGCGCGATGCGATAAGGATCTCCCTGCCGGCCAAATCCTCCCCTAACCCGGATGATGCTGGGCCAATTGTGGGCCGCCCCATGGGTCTCTTGGTCGCGGCTGGCTGCGACAGAGCCTGGACTCAAACCCAGAATCTCTAGTGGCACAGCTAGCACTGCCATGCACTTGCGCCACTCAGGAGGCCTGGGGCTGTCTTTCATGGTTCGTGCTAGGCCCCTTAGTTCCAGTGAAGGGAAATCTTAACCTTATTTATATACATATTCAGACCTTTTGCTATTAAACTCAAAATTGAATTCAGGTGCATCCTGTTTCTATTGATCATCCTTGAGATGTTTCTACAACTTGATTGGAGTCCACCTGTGGTAAATTCAATTGATTGGACATGATTTGTAAAGGCACACACCTGTCTATATAAGGTCCCACAGTTTACAGTGCATGTCAGAGAGAAAGAAATCAAGCCATGAGGTTGAAGGAATTGTCCATAGCGCTCCGAGACAGTATTGTGTTGAGGCACAGATCTAGGAAAGGGTACCAACAAATGTATGGAGCATTGAAGGTACCTAAGAACACAGTAGCCTCCATCATTCTTAAATGGAAGAAGTTTGGAACCACCAAGACTCTTCCTAGAGTTGGCCACCTGGCCAAACTGAGCAATCGGGGGAGAAGTGCCTCGGTCAAGGGGGTAACAAAGAACCCAATGGTCACTCTGACAGATCTCCAGTTCCTTTGTGGAAATGGGAGAACCTTGCAGAAGGACAACCATCTCTGCAGCACTCCACCAATAAGGCCTTTATTGTAGAGTGACCAGACAGAAGCAACTCTTCAGTAAAAAGCACATGACAAACCTGGAGTTTGCCAAAAGGCACCTAAAGACTTTCAGACCATGGGAAACAAAATTTTCTGGTCTGACGAAACCAAGATTGACCTTTTTGGCCTGAATGCCAAGTGTAACATCTGGAGGAAACCTGGCACCATCCCTACGGTGAAGCATGGTGGTGGCAGCACCATGAAGCTTGTAGCATCCTACCCAAGAAGACTCAAGGCTGTAAATGCTTTTTTCATTTTTTTTATTTGAACAATTTGCAATAATTTCTAAAAACCTGTTTTTGCTTTGTCATTATGGGGTATTGTGTGTAGATTTATGAGGGAAAAAAGCAAGTACATCCATTTTAAGATAAGGCTGTAACGAAACAAAATGTGGAAAAAGTCAAGGGGTCTGAATACTTTTCGAATGCACTGTATATTCTGCACAGTAGCTGATTAACATGTTACAGAAATTACTGTAACTGCAAATCATGAGGGGCATATTGAACAGAATATAATATACATGGGTAGCCGATTGAGAGTACCTGTTACTGTTCTTAACTGTTCTTCACAGTCATTCCCCTGGTGATCTTGAACAAGGTCTCAGTGCACTCTTCAACTTAAAAAAAAACAGTACTCTATTTGAGAGCAGCGTGACTTCAAGCCCTAGACAGGCTGTAATCTTCAGCCCCAAAATGCCTCTCCTAGCATTCTGTTTTGTGTGTTTTAGCAGGTCTGGGCTCGTACCCACTTTCTACTCTTTTGATTCTCACACTGTTTAAAAATGTTCAACTATGCCATTGGATGTCCTATACAGAGTTTAGTTGCATTCAAAATGGGTTTGAAATGACAATTCACAGTTCTTCTTTGTCTGGAGAAACTCCAGGGGAAAGGAGTCAGTATCATTTAACTGTGGAAACTGATGATGGCTTCTAGCACGTCACAATCACTGATCGTTTCCCTTTGAAAAGGAGATATCATACACCATCAAAACCATTTTCCTCCTGGGCCAGCACTCTGACGGGGCCATTGTAACATGTCAATGTTCTGTTAGCTTCCCAAGCTCCAAAAACAACACCATGTCTGAAATAGGGTTGTTCTTTTTGTGTGTGTGTGTGTGTGTCTCTCTGTCTCTCTATCCCAATTGGCATTCAATGTCTCATTCCCATTGTTGAGGGTTGCCTGTCCCTGGTGAAGCAGGAGAGGCACCGAGGTCCCCTATGGTCTGAGGCTTTGAATGAGTTTAGGGAGCAGGAACTGTCTGTGTGAATGATGATAATCGCGTCTCACCAATCTCAGAGGTGTGCCACTGAGAGGCCAGTGTCAGTAGTTTAAAGACTACAAAACAATTCCCCCTGGGTGTACTGGCAGTGATTAAAATGGATGGATCTGAAAGTGTAGTGTGCATATCTATTCAATTCCTCCTCTAGGGCAAAATGGAGCTACAAAGACTTTAAAGCTTAGCTGAAACTTTAAAGCGAGCAATAATTAGGACCTTCAACTCTCTCTCTCTTCTCTTGTGTAGAATATCATTTCAGGAGAAAACATTTGTGTCCTACCTCCATTCTCTGTCTATATTTTTTGTTTAGAATTCTCCATCACTGCTTTTGGACTGAAACTCTCTCTCTCTCTCTCTCTCTCTCTCTCTCTCTCTCTCTCTCTCTCCTCATATAGGTGATCCATGTTACAGGCAGGCTGAGAATCCGGATGGCATTGACCCACAGTCGGTCTGTACCCATTCAGATCATGGGCATGGTGGTGGTAGCCCACGCCCTCCCCCCTCCCACCATCAACGAGGTGCGCATAGACTGCCAAATGTTTGTCACCCGGGTCAACATGGACCTCAACATTGTCTACTGCGAGAATAGGTAAGACTTGACTTTACCTTACCCACATGACTGTCAAATATATAACTGAAATACATGGGTATTCACCAAGAGAAGAGTGCATTTCAATGAGGGATTAATAGTTTGGATAATGAAATACACATTATAGTAAAATTCACATGATGATAAAATACGTATCACAGAACTACTCACCTCATTTGTTAACACTTTGATCACCCATGTCAATGTTGTTACAACTACATAAAAGGGGCTCTTACAACCAATATATCCACAATGGATCATGGGTAACACTTGACATGACGTTGCTCTTATACCTGTGTAGGTAGTTACACTCTAATCACTACAGTGTTATTTGTATGATTTGTTTGGAAATTGCACAGTAATAGGCCGATGTATTGTACACCTCATCTTGTGCATTGTATTTCTTTGCTACCCGTCCTCATCTCTACGGGATTGAGATCACTGAGATGTATTTTACCGCTGTCTGCCAGACAGTCAGTTATTTATGGGGAAATCACATCTGGACAGTCAGTTTTACAGTGAGATAGTCTCAGCCTTTCTGGGGAAAATAAAAAAAGGAAACTGATCAGGACTTCTTTCATCTGTTTCATAGGGTTTGTGGGAGACTAGAAATATCAGAAAATAACCGCACAATATTTAAGATAGATAGTAGACAGATTGCTTTTGGGGGAACCAAAAAAAGAAGGGATAGATGATATTCAATACTAAGTGATAGGCATTTTATCATGTGGAATGGGAAGACATCCTAGGTTCCATAATAGCCTTTTGTCCCTGAATGTTCTGAGTTATACGTGGGCTTATCTGCCTCAGAGTCATTAGTTTGACATATCAGGGTGACAAGAAAAATTGCCTGTCTGGTTACACTGTAATGACACCCCATTCGAATCTTTCTCTCTGTTTCCGTTGCTGCTTCTTCTCTTGCCTTACATGCTGAATCCTGTTCAAATCCCTGTTGTAGAATTAGCGACTACATGGACCTGACGCCAGTGGACATCGTAGGGAAGAGGTGCTACCAGTTCATTCATGCGGAGGATGTGGAGGGTATCCGGCACAGCCATTTAGACTGTGAGTATTATACTGTAAACGTTACCACAACGTATCCACAACGTTTCAGTATTGAACACAACTTATTATGAACACTTTATTGCAGAGTAACGTTCCTGATTTAGGATTGCTTTTTGTTATGGGTAGTGGTCACTCGGGGCAGACTAGGACAACTGTCAGAATTATCTCCAGCGTCATCTCTCCACCCAACACCAAAAGCATTGGTCCTCGTCTGCTTCACTGCAGAGCTGTTGTTGTTCAGGAACAAAGTTGTTGTGATCTTGTCAGTGTACAGAATCTGTGTAATAGGCCTGAAGAGAGACAACATCTAGATGATCTGCCTCTGTGACCATCTGGGGTTTGAACTCAGGTCTACCTACCTGCCACAAGACTGGGTTAGTCCACTGAGCTAAAGCCGGAATCAGTGTAATCGGCCTGTAGAGAGACATCAACTAGATGATCCCATTGTGATCTGCCTCTGTGACTTACTTTGGACAGGGGAAATCTCTGGGGGTGGCAACATCAAGGGCTCTAGAACTATGTGCCATTGAAATAAATCCTCCCCATACTGTAGGTCAGTAGGTCTCCAAACCCCAGGGAGAAGGGAAACCAAGACCCCAGAGAGGGAGAAGGGAAACCAAGACCCCAGGGAGGGAGAAGGGAAACCAAGACCCCAGTGAAAGTGATATCAAGTTCACTCCCAACATTCCATTCAAAAGAAATGGCTGCATGTCTTCTTTGTTTGTTTATGTTCAACTTTGAACTAAGTTTACTTTAAGAGTGGCGGTCATCTTTGTAAGATGTCTTTGCATCTTTACCCCAACTGAGCAGTTTTTATAGCCCATGGCACGAGGTACGCTCTGCTTATTTGACCTTTTTTTCCCAAAACGTGCCATGATTTGCTATGTTTGTTTCGCCAATTAAACCTTTACTGTGGCTGGTAAAAACTGAGGAGGCGTTGCGTGAGCAGTGCACCATTTCATTGGGCTTTCCGACGTGGATTCAGTACTAGGCAGGCTGCCATTTTTGGAGTCCCGTGAGCTCAGCTGCGTCCTGGGTTTTCCCTTCGTGCTGTATGCTGGATTGTAGGGTGTAAATTCCCTTGCTTTATTAGGTGTTTGCCGGGCAGGTAGAACGAGAGTCCTTGGGGTTGCCTCCTGGGCCAGGGAATTTGGAGCCGTCTGATTAGATATTGGGAGTTCAACTGAATTAGAGCACAATTACTGCTGCATGGAACTGTCCCTTCGCCTTAAAAAGGCACCAGATTGGGTCCATTAGTGGCTGATTTGAAACCCAGCAGAGGGGGAGTTAGAGAGGGAGTGTTGCCCATGGATCGCATTGATAAGACAGGCTTAGGCAGGCAGATTGAGGCAGCAGGCTAGGCAGTAGCAGCAAACAGTGGCTCCACCATTGCATATCTCCAGCTACCCCTGTCTGTCTCCTATCTATTACATCTGATGCTCCACCCAGGCTTTAATCAACTTACAGTCAGTGCATTGGCTTGGAATTGGTTGAGTGTGCAATGCTGCTAAATATTTATTTCATTTATTTGCACTGAACAAACGCAACATATGAAGTGTTGGTCCCATGTTTCATGAGCTGAAATAAGGGGTGATTTCTGTCTGTAATAAAGCCCTTTAGTGGGGAAAAACTCATTCTGATTTGCTGGGCCTGGCTCCCCAGTGGGTGGGCCTGGCTCCCCAGTGGGTGGGCCTGGCTCCCCAGTGGGTGGGCCTGGCTCTCCAGTGGGTGGGCCTGGCTCCCCAGTGGGTGGGCCTGGCTCCCCAGTGGGTGGGCCTGGCTCTCCAGTGGGTGGTCCTGGCTGCCAAGTGTGTGGGCCTCTGCTTGCCAAGGCCCACCCATGGCTGCACCCCTGATAGGTCATGTGAAATCCATAGATTAGGGCCTAATAAATGTATTTCAATTGACTGATTTCCTTATATGAACTGTAACTCAGTAAAATCTTTGAAATTGTTGCATGTTGCGTTTATATTTTTGTTCAGTGTATTTATTGAATAGTTTATGTTTGAGTTAGTGACGGATGCAATTTAAATATTGACGCGTGGAATGAACAAGTCAGATGAATTGCAGCATCACACTTAAGTGTGCACTAATTTCCCATGTTTGTCCCCTTAGTATGGCCGTTAGTGGATTCAATATCGATTTCATCAAGGTATATTATACTGTATCTACTGTTAGAGAAGAAAGCCATGGGAATTATTTGAGCAATTGGGATTCGGAAAACTAAGGTCTCTCAATTCCCCCGGACAAAATAACGACTTTGCTCAATTCCTATTTTCTATTGATGGTTTCATCATGACATATTCCCATCATTATCATCATCAGTGAAATATTCCCATCATTATCATCGTCAGTGACATTATCACCCCATATCTAATGATAACGTGGCCTGTATGAGGATAACTAACTGAACAAGAATGTAGTTGCAGATGTTCATGAGCAGCTATTAGCACCTACGTCGTGCATCATAGGTCATTGGGCATCATAAATGTGCTGATAATGCATTATGAAGAGGGTGTTCATAGGTATTCGATTCTTTGGAAGTTGGTCTGAATTGCAACAATCAGCTGATGACAAATGCACACTGTGAGCAGATCAGACAGGGTGACAAGGTCACGTGGCCTGGAGGAAATGTAAGATATTATTCCACTTGGCCAACTCTCTATACACGAGGTCATAAGTGAGCCAGACTGGAGAAGGTGTTTAAATGAATTGGCTTTTGTCCAAGCTTTATAATATGGCCATTTAGTCGCTCAACTTTTTATTCATAGCATATCATAGGAGTACGAACCAATCAGATCGACTCCATTTCATATACAGTAAGTCTATACTGTGTACATTGCTAAAGTTCATACTTCACTTCTCTAAGCATGAGGCACGACTGAAAAGTTTTTTTTTTTTATTAATTCTAAAAAGATAGATGTTAAGACAAGGCCTGCATTAGTCAGATTATCTGATACATGAACTGACGCATATACAGCAGGAACAAATGGCTTTGAGTGTCTCTGTTATATCAGACTTGGGGAAAAGAGATGATTTTCATGAGGTAGGGAGAGCGAGATTGGAGAGGATACTGTAGCTGAAAGAACTTAAATCTCAGAGGACTTAAGCCATCCGCCTCCAGGCATACTACCAGAAACTGTCTCCTAAGACTAGTTCAGACCGACTCTAATGAAACCAACTCAGCTCACTTGTTAGCATACTTAAAAGCAGACTCTACAGATACTGAAAAATACAGCTGAAATGTTGAATAGACACAGGCAAAAGTTGCTGTGATTTCAAAGCTTTGGTAAACAGTAGCTTTCGGCTTACACAATGCAGTGTTCCTCGAAAAACATGACGTACACCACTCACCACAACAGGCAGAATTTTCTTGTGAAGCTAGACAAAAATCTAAAACCTGGTGGAGAAGAGAACATCCCCCCGTCTCCTCTCTCATTCATAAAAGGGTTGCCTTTACGATAATACCCTGATGGACTGCAAGGACTTTTCCATAAAGCAATTTCACGGGTGTAAATTACTTACTTTTATATGACGGTGACACCCCTCGTTGCAAGCCGGGCCACTTTGGGTAAAGGGTATCTGAAAGGTAGCCACCATTATGGAAAGAATCCAAGTGATTAAAACAAACTGAAGGACAGGAAGAGAAGAGAGGAGAGGGAGAGAAGAGGCTCACAGAAGCCATCCTACAGGCATGCCTGGGGCTGCAGGAGAGAGAGACAGATTAAAGGGCCCGTATTCCTTTTAATGCCTCCAAAAGCTAGCGGACGACTCCGGCACCGGAAAACACTGGCCTTCATTAACACTAAATCAATAGTCGCAAGCAGACCCCTGATTGATTTAATGGCACTGTAACTGAAAGGGGTTAAAGAATAAGCCTCACCTGCAAAGACGTGGTACCAGGGAAGCCAGGGGTGGAGTGTATTGATGCTAATGCAGATGAGAGAGATCTGGTGTGTCTCGGGTTCAAAGGCAGAGAGATCCAGGACACTGGCTGTAGAGGTGCAAGGCCTGGTCAAAACTCACTAAGATCAGAATATGACTGTAGGATTTACAGTTTGTCTTGTATACTTGATTTGTCAAGTTATTTATGGTTAGAAAAATGTTTTTTGTTATCTTAAATAAATATGGCAATAATTGGATAGAAAAAAAAATGTGCCTTTACCAATATTATTAATCAATATGATCACAGTAGATACGGTATAAAGTTAACCAATTCTGAATTATTTCAAAAATATTTCAACCGCCTTTCTCAAATATTGTAGTTGCAGTTTGAATCAATATTTTGGTATTCAGATAATCACAAATGACTATTCAACTGAAACTAATATACATATTGTTTATCCATCTCCCTTTTAAAATGTAGCACATTATACAACAAATCATTGTTAACTCGTAGAATAAACTATGAAGATGAGAGCAAGGTTAAACACTACAGTATACCTCCTCTGTACTACCCTTAGTTGGTTTGAAAGCAAAACAAGTTTTTTAATTTCAATTCCCTCGATCTTGTCCTCTAATTCTATATATGTATAGGAAAAGAAAGCAGTCAGTGATCTAAAGTCAATTTTCTGAACCCTTGGGATGGTTTCTTAAACAATGCTATTAGTTCCTAATAGTTTTTAATTACTGGCCTTCTTTTTATATAAATCATCATCCCCCCCCCCCCCCCCCCCCCCCCCCATGGAACTATTTTTATGGTAGAAGCTATTTGTAGCCGTAATTAAACTAAGAATATGAATTTACTACCTCGCTCACATTCTGACTGTTTCAGTTTTAGAGAGCCATGATTAATGCAGATACATATTGGTTGAGATAACCAATCAGCGGTTAATTTAGCCAAATTTATTGCAACCACCAGAGCGTCTTCACTTATGCTCAGGCAGACAAGGACATAGCCAGCAGTGTGGCGTAGTGCAGTTAGGTAGCTGGTAGCTGCAGAGTCACAGTGCCCCTTGGTGGTGTGCGAGGCTCACTGCAGCCATCCTCCATGCATACAGTCAGAGTCCTGGGTCGGAAACAAACGCACAATATTTCTTTAGAAAGCCCTTTCTATCACCTGCAATATCATTTTGAGCATCTAGCCGATAATTATACCACTAACCTTATGCCGAACCCTAAATCAAGACCCATAGATACAAGCGCAATCACTAACTAACGAACTAGTTATACGCTGTACATTGTTTGAAATCACACACATATGTAGTGATATCTTTGCATTTGTTACAACGGATATATATATATTTCACCATGATGCAATAATTTATTCATAAGTGGTCCCGATTGACTCTCATTCATTCCATATTACGTATGCACACATCTTTCCCTTATCGTTTGTTTCCAGATCAGCACACACACTGTCCTCTGAGGTATTTAATAGTGTGCCCTGTGCAACCAAGTACACATCCCCATTCCTGTTTTAGCCAGTCAGAGAAGTTGATTAATGATGGTAGGTAGAACAGAGAGCAGCACAGCCCCTCACAGCTGTTGGATGCCACCTGATGGTCTCTCTCTTATCTCTCCTCTCCCCTCTCCATCTCTCTCCTCTCCCCTCTCTTCTCTCTCCTCTCCCCTCTCCATCTCTCTCCTCTCCCCTCTCTTCTCTCTCATCTCCCCTCTCCATCTCTCTCCTCTCCCCTCTCCCCTCTCCATCTCTCTCCTCTCCCCTCTCTTCTCTCTCCCCTCTCTTCTCTCGCCTCTCCCCTCTCTTCTCTCGCCTCTCCCCTCTCCATCTCTCTCCTCTCCCCTCTCTTCTCACTCCTCTCCCCTCTCCATCTCTCTCCTCTCCCCTCTCTTCTCTCTCATCTCCCCTCTCCCCTCTCCATCTCTCTCCTCTCCCCTCTCTTCTCTCTCCCCTCTCTTCTCTCGCCTCTCCCCTCTCAATCTCTCTCCTCTCTCATCTCCCCTCTCCATCTCCCCCCTCTCTTCCCTTTCTCTACTCTCCCCTCTCCATCTCTCTCCTCTCCCCTCTTTTCTCTCTCCCGTCCTCTCCTCTCTCCCCTCTCCATCTCTCTCCTCTCCCCTCTCCATCTCTCTCCTCTCTCCTGTCCTCTCCTCTCGCCCCTCTCTCCTCTCCCCTCTCCATCTCTCTCCTCTCTTCTCTCTCCCGTCCTCTCCTCTCGCCCCTCTCTTCTCTCTCCTCTCCCCTCTCCATCTCTCTCCTCTCCCCTCTCTTCTCTCTCCCGTCCTCTCCTCTCCCCTCTCGTCCTCTCCTCTCCCCTCTCGTATCTCGCCTCTCTCCTCTATTCCTCTCCACCCCCAGTGATAAACAAGGGACAGTGTGTGACCAAGTACTACCGCTGGATCCAGAAGAACGGTGGGTACATCTGGATCCAGTCCAGTGCCACCATCGCCATCAATGCCAAGAACGCCAATGAAAAGAACATAATCTGGGTCAACTACGTACTCAGGTAAGGCAGGGCTCCATCTGTGAACTACCCAACACATGCCAGCCAGCGCACTGAAACAGTCTGCTTCTCAAATGGCACCATTTTCCATATGTAGTGCACTACTTTTGACCAGGGCCCATAGGGTTCTGCAATATACACAGCTACACCAGGAAGCAAACACAAGCATTGATTCAGTTTTCATTAAATAAATTACATTTTTCATTTTTCAACCAATGGGACATAATTAAAAAGTTATTTGAATCATTTCAGTATTTTAACCATGCGTACTTGTGAATTCCTATTCACATGTTGCATCCCCCCCCCCCCCCCCCCCAATTTGTCATACGAGGATAATGGCATACTTCTGCCAGTATTAGTTTTCTGTAAGGAACTGTCATTGTAAATGATTTCTGCCATTGGCATCACTGAATTGTTCATTGTAGAATTATGTCAGCACTCTAAAGTGATTGAGATGTTGTTTTTGTCATTTTTCTAATTGAATTTAGCTACCAGCACAGGGAAGAAAAACAACTATTTTGTCAACTGTAATAGATGTATCTTTTCAATTGCCTTCCTAATTGTTCCTCACCTCTGCAGGCCCATAGAGCAGCTGTGAGAGCCAGAGAGCGAGGGGCTATGCTTTAGGGACAGCTGGATCAATCAGAACACTAGGAGAATGGCAAACGCTGTGTGCTGTGCAATCCCTGGCAGGAATCTGTTTTAAATTCTCTATTGGCAAAGACAATGACTTCCTTCCTGTATTGTCCGTCTCCTGCAGTAATCCAGAGTACAAGGACACGCCCATGGACATCGCCCAGCTGCCCAACCTTCCAGAGAAAGCCTCTGAGTCTTCAGAGACTTCCGACTCCGAGTCCGAGTCCAAGGAGAACTCTGGTACGGTACCATCAATCAATCAATATAATTGTATTAATAAAGTCATTTTCTGGTCTTGTGTGGCTCAGTCGGTAGAGCATGGTGCTTACATATATGTCAAATGAATGCAGGCATGACTGTAAGTCCCTTTGTATTAAAGCATCTGCTAAATAGCATATATACTGTACACCAACAGTTGCTTGACAGTGCTTGACACTATAACCTGACCTAAGATATATGTTTATTTAGGTAGCAGCCAGCACTACTGTTTAGATATATACAAGCTGCAGGGCTATATACAGCTTTGTTCCAATACGGAATACAGACAAGGGGGAGGAGGGGGCAGGATAGGAGAGGATGATTTTGGGTGACAGTCTGTGGGAAGTGCCAGCATATTGGCCATTGGCACCAGGCCTCCCTCAGTGCCCCCTATGCCAGCGTGCATGGTGAGAGTTGTGACCCATGCCAGCTGCTGCTGGGTAGCGAGTCCTCCTCACTCTGACAGTACGGTTGGAGGGCTCCACTGCTCCAGTATCCAAGGGGTGATCGGGTGCCAAGCCAACACTATAGCGACAGACAGACAGACAGACAGACAGACAGACAGACAGACAGACAGACAGACAGACAGACAGACAGACAGACAGACAGACAGACAGACAGACAGACAGACAGACAGACAGACAGACAGACAGACAGACAGACAGACAGACAGACAGACAGACAGACAGACAGACAGGACAGACAGACAGACAGACAGACAGACAGACAGACAGACAGACAGACAGACAGACAGACAGACAGACAGACAGACAGACAGACAGACAGACAGACAGACAGACAGACAGACAGACAGACAGACAGACAGACAGACAGACGACAGAAGACAGACAGACAGACAGACAGACAGACAGACAGACAGACAGACAGACAGACAGACAGACAGACAGACAGACAGACAGACAGACAGACAGACAGACAGACAAGACAGACAGACAGACAGACAGACAGACAGACAGACAGAAGCAGACCACGACATGAACATACAGGAACAGACAAGACATTACCGACAGGCACACTCAAGCAAGCATCGACAGACAGGACGACACGAAGACAGACAGACAGACAGGACAGACAGGACACGACAGACAGACCAGACAGACAGACAGACTACAGAAGACAGACAGACAGACAGACAGACAGACAGACAGACAGACACGACAGACAGACAGACAGACAGACAGACAGACAGACAGACAGACAGACAGGACCAGAAGACAGACAGGACAGACAGACAGACAGGACAGACAGGACAGACAGACAGACAGGACAGACAGACAGACGACAGACAGCACAGACAGACAGACAGACAGACAGACAGACAGACAGACAGACAGACAGACAGACAGACAGACAGACAACCGACGACAGACAGACAGACAGACAGACAGACAGACAGACAGACAGACAGACAGACAGACCAGACAGACAGAGACAAGACAGACAGACAGACAGAACAGACAGACAGACAGACAGACAGACAGACAGACAGACAGACAGACAGGACAGACAGACAGACAGACAGACAGACAGACAGACAGACAGACAGACAGACAGACAGACAGACAGACAGACAGACAGACAGACAGACAGACAGACAGACAGACAGACAGGACAGACAGACAGACAGACAGACAGACAGACAGGACAGACAGACAGACAGACAGACAGACAGACAGACAGACAGACAGACAGACAGACAGACAGACAGACAGACAGACAGACAGACAGACAGACAGACGACAGACAGACAGACAGAAGACAGACAGACAGACAGACAGACAGACAGACAGACAGACAGACAGACAGACAGACAGACAGACAGACAGACAGACAGACAGACAGACAGACAGACAGACAGACAGACAGACAGACAGACAGACAGACAGACAGACAGACAGACAGACAGACAGACAGACAGACAGACAGACAGACAGACAGACAGACAGACAGACAGACAGACAGACAGACAGACAGACAGACAGACAGACAGACAGACAGACAGACAGACAGACAGGACAGACAGACAGACAGACAGACAGACAGACAGACAGACAGACAGACAGACAGACAGGACAGACAGACAGACAGACAGACAGACAGACAGACAGACAGACAGACAGACAGACAGACAGACAGACAGACAGACAGACAGACAGACAGACAGACAGACAGACAGACAGACAGACAGACAGACAGACAGACAGACAGACAGACAGACAGACAGTAGAACACAATGGTATTTTGGGAAGTAAAGAAGTGCAGGCTTCAAATTGAGTGATGATGGGAATTATACATATATCTGAATATCATCTAAAAAGCTAAATAAACTGCATGAAAGATTATTTCATTTCCAAAACAGTGGCTATTTAGACATGTAATTATACAGAATACATGGAGTTTTGAGGTCTGTTCAGGTTTGCACACTAAACGGCATCTTTCTCCCAGAAGACAACGAGAACTCGAAGTCGGACGGGAAGGGGAACCAGACTGAGAACAGCGAGGACCCGGAGACAGACAGTAAAAAGCAGCAGCAGGGCCAGTCGTCCTCAGAGCAGGAGATGAGGCGTCAGGAGGAAGGAGACAGCTCCTCCAACCCAGAGAGCCAGGAGAGCGAGGATGACCTGGAGCCCAGCGACTGCGAGCTGGAGACCAAGGAGAGGAGACTAGGCCGACTGGGGGGCCTGCACATCAAGGTGGAGCACTACGGAGATAGAGATGGAAGAGTGGAGCTGCACAACTCGCCGTCCTCCTCTGACGAAGAGGAAGATGATGACGATGATGAGGAGGATGATGATGACGACGACAGCGTTAAAGACTGTGACAGGGCCACTGAGATGCTCGCCGTCCCCGCCGCCAGCAAGCAGCAGAAGCGCAAGAAGAGGAGGAAAAAGCAGAAGTGGGACGGTAGTCGTTCTAGACGCCTGCGCCTCTCCTCTGCCACCACCAGCCCTGGCACCATGAACCACCCCACCCTGGGGGGGGACGCCCCCCTCCTGCTGCCCCCCTCCCCTGCCAGTGCATCTGTGCTCAAGATCAAAACAGAAATGTCCGAGCCCATCAACTTCGACAACGACAGCAGCATCTGGAACTACCCTCCCAACAGGGAGATCTCCAGGAATGAGTCCCCCTACAGCATGACGAAGCACGTCCCAACCCACGACACCTTTCCCTCCCCACAGCCTGGCAGTCTGCAGGTCTCCATCCCAGACTCAGTGCTCACTCCCCCAGGAACAGAGGGAGGCGGCGGGGGTGGAGGAACCAGAAAGGGCGTACCCCCCTCCTTCAACGGTAACAGCAGCACCCCCTCCTCAGCCTCCAGCGTGGCCAGCCTGGCCCCTCCCTCCAGCTCTGGCTCCTCCTCCGACCCCCTGTCCCCACCCCTCTCAGCCTCGCCGCGCGACAAGCAGCAGGGTCAGGGCACCCCCACCACCTCCAACTCCTCCTCCTCCCTGCTGTACACCAGCGACCTGGAGGCCCTGCAGAGGTTGCAGGCTGGGAACGTGGTGCTTCCTCTGGTCCACCGGGTCACCGGCACCCTCGCCACGACCAGCACTGCCGCCTCCCGGGTGTACACCACTGGCACCATCCGCTATGCCCCCGCCGACGTCACCTTGTCCATGCAGGCAGGTGCCAACCTGTTGCCCAACAACGTTGCCCACGCTATGAACTTTGTGGATGTCAACGGTAGCCCCGGCTTCGGCATCGACCCCAAGACGCCCATGGAGATGCTGTATCATCACGTCCACCGGCTCAACATGGCTGGCCCCTTTGGCGGTGCCGTGTCCGGCGCCAGCCTCACCCAGATGCCAGCAGCCAATGTATTCACCACGGCAGAGGGACTGTTCTCTACTCTTCCATTCCCTATCTACAGTAACGGGATACACACCACACAAACTCTGGAGCGCAAAGAAGATTAGAGCAAAACACCAAGACCATATTACTGTGTTCAACTGTCAGAGACTCGTTGAGGCATAAGACTGTGTTTCAAGTGGAAAATAAATATATTCTAGCACTTTGAATTTGAGCAAACGAGCTTATATAATAGAAATGAATGGCTCCTTGTCTTTCTATCTTTTCGCTCTCTCTACTGACTCCCACTCTATCAATCTCTCGCCCTCTTCCTACTCCTCTTACAGTACGATGGACATTTTCTCTGATCAAACTAAACGAACTATTCTTTATTGTAAAGAATTCCTTTTTGCCTACAGAGAATTCATATTACCGTTGGTCTCCTACTGGAGTCTTGGGTAAACAACTTTTTATTTGAGTTGATTATGTTGCATCTTTATGAAGATGTCTAGTGTATTTAAAGGTTGATGGCGAAAAAGATATTTCTATGGAAAGAAACCCCTTGGATGGTTTTGCTCCACATCTTGATGTGATCAAGGTTGACGAAGACAAAAGGATGGTCCCTGTTTGACATGGTCATAGACATAACCTTAAAAGAAAGAGATTTGAAAGTTATTTCATAATGAGGGAATAGTTGTCTATTTTAGAATTAATTTTGATTCTTTTTTTTTATAGCTCAGATTTAACTTGCAAATCAAGCATTAAAAAAGCAATTTCAGCCGGGTATTGACCTGTGAATAGAATGTTACTACAAATCCCAGGACTTTGGAACACGAGACAGGTCAGTACGAGATATGAGTATTCTCCCGGTTCCATTTCCTCGGTTTTGTCTCAAATGGCACCCTATTCCCTTTATAGTGTGCCATTTTTTTTTTTTACCAGGGCCTATATGGCTCTGGTCAAAAGTAGTGCACTATATAGAGAATAGGGTGCCATTTGGGATGCACGCCTTCTCTGCAGTTCCATGGTGCTACTGTTCCATCTAGTTACTACCCTCCTTCAGCAGGCTGATGTAGGTTATTCTGTTCCACAGCTCTCTCTCAGAGATGAGTGATTGAGTGACAGCTGGGGAGATTTCCTTCCTTCGGTAAAGTCAAACCTCTAATCAACATATTTTCATGTTCATTACTACTCCCCTCAGTCAAGTTGTTTGAAAGGCTCGGTCGGATTGGGCCCGAAGGATAGAATATACCTATATGGAGCAGGTTGAGTTTGGTTGTATTTTTTCAAAACTAGATCACTTTTTCTCAGTGTAACTGAGGCTAATTTGCGTCATTAACTTGAAAAATGAATGTTTAACTTTGACCGGCTTCTGTCAATTGTTTTTTCTACTCTACCCTTCCTCTTTCTCTTCCATCCTAAACCTCACTACTATCAACAACAGTCTCCCAAATCTGTTCTTCCATCAGCCATTGTTGGACTCTCTGAAATCACATATCAAGGAGATTGTAATAAGGACATGCATTTCAATCAAACGGAATATGAGTTTTTTTTTTTTATTCCCACATTTTTTCTCTGTTGCCAAAAAAAAGTTATTTCACAGTTTGGTGTTAAGAACACTGTGATTGTTGTTTAAAAAAATAGTAATAAAATGGAAAAACTGTCACTTCATCTTTTGACAGCCGTCCATCAAGTCATCTATTACCAAGCGTGATAACCGTAAACGTGTACAATGTGTAAGTGTCACTGGCTGTCAGTCTCCATAGCGATTTCAGTGTGTGTTACTATATGCAGTATATACTGAGCTGATGTAGCCGTTTTGTCCTTTGTCTTCTCTGTGCTTTATCTGTAGTCTGGGGTTGGACAGGGAACGTGTGTAACCCTCTCCGTCTCCTCTGCAGTCTTAGTGGACCCGTGGAGGTTAGTGGATTTCGTGTGGTGGCCTTCCAATGTAGCGTCACCTTTTGCTGCTTCCTTCTGTCTGTATTTCTTTCTGTTTCTGCTGTTGCTTTGCTGTTGTGTACAGACCTCTCTTTCTCTCAGAGATCAAAGTCTCTTAACTAGCTCAAAGGTTTAAGGAGCCATTTTTTTGCCACTGAGGAATTCTGGGATTACAGTTTCCAGCTTGCATTTACTACACTACGAAAAATGACAACAAAAAGCTAAAGTAGCATTTAGATGTATCTTCTAGACTGGAACCATAAAAGCCTCAGTTGTGAAACATTCCCAGAGTCCTTTGTGCTTCTTGTATGCATTGGGTGTATTTCATTGGTTTCCACCAAACCTGTTGACTTCAAGGACCCTGCAACTTACAGGACAAAAAGATCACGGTAGCATTTCAGGACAATAAACAATTTTAAAGATTTCTAAAGAAATGAAAAGAAAAAATATTTCGCACTATAAATCTATTTTTATAGCTAGGTGTTTTGGAAGTGCATGTTAATTAAGTTGATTGTTTGGTTTACTTCATTTTGTTCGGTCCAGCAGCTTTGTCTCAACGTTCAGTGTTTTTTAGTCTGTCCAGCAAAGGGAGGGGGAGCCTTTGTCTTTTGAAATGAATCAGGCTACTCCCCTACATCAGGAAACAGTGTCTGTGGTTTCTGTGAAGATGTGTTGTTACTCAAATCCAGGTCATGAAATAAATGTGTTTTTAAAAAAAGAACAAAAATTGGGGGTCGGTTGGTTGGAACGGTGGAATGGTTGCAGGAGAGCGTAGTGTCACCACTTGAGATTGATTCTATCCTAGATGTTAGTGTTTTCTACGACGTTGCGAAGCAGGGTGAGAGTGGGAGACTGTCGGGTCGAGGGCAGCTCACTTAAAACAGACACTGTGGACGGACCAGGAAATACACCTATATGTTACAACAGAACAGCAGGATGAGCTGTTTTAATGTCTCTGTGACTGTGTTGTGTCAAAATGAATTGCTGGTGATTTAGACTTAAACTAATCTCAGCTACTGTCAGATAAATAGTGTTTAAAATTAAAATATGAAAAATCACTCCATTACCTGTGAAGACTGTGTCCGTGTTTTTAACTATTTCTTGTACAATTATACAGATTCTTTTATGAGGAACTTGGTGCCAAGTAGATGAATACTACAGGAGAAGGGGATTCTCTTAGTATCAGTGTTAACAGTGTTATAAATTCTAAATACAAACAAATTAAAATATTAAAATGAGAAAACGATGGTACACTTATTATTATTTTTATTTTTTTTCTTTGAAGAAAAAACACATAACTAACTGAAGCTAACTTTGAGTGCCTGGCTTATTTTAAAACATTTTGAAAAACATATTTTTATTTTCATTTACCATGAATAATGCTGCAATTTCAGAAATGTACATACTTCATTTTACAACAGGGTTATTTTATACTTTTGTAGGTTTCCATCCGTTTCAAAGAAACATGTCATACATACATGGTTGTTCTTTCTGTAACAAGATTTTTTTTTTACCATCTTACATGTGCCATATTCATAATAAACTTCTCTTGGATCTGTTCACATCTGGCATCATTTATTTTATTCAACCATCGCAATGACTATCCCACACCTCAGTGAGCTGCCTCAATTTTTCATTCTTTCTTTATGCCTTTCTTTCTTTTCTGATCTTGCTTGAAAAAAAAAATGTGTACTGGTCTTTAATGCTTTTCCTAGTTGGAAACTATGTTGTGGGAATATTGCTGGGACATCCATTCAGGTATGTTCACACTCAACACTCCTGCCGTAACGGTAGCTATGTCAGACCGCAGTCCTGGATACGCCAGGTTCATCCCCCTCCAATCAGAGGACTCTGTTAATGATTTCATGTAGTCTGATTGATCACATCGTTATATGATTGCGCAGAGGGTCAATCAGAGTGCAGCTAGTACTGTTTGTTGAAACATACAGTATGATGTTAGCTCACCCATGGACAGACAATACTGTGATAATGACCGAAAGACTGTTTAACAACAAGACAAATGAAGTGACTATCATCACATGGAATAACACTCACACACACATCATTATCTTGGACAATCTGACTATCTTGTCAATGTCACTGTGGTGTAATACCAGTTTAAAGCTGAAACTGTCTTTCAAACTAGCTATATCCTCTACAATGTTTTTGTCTCATTTTGTTTGCCCATTAGGCCTATCATGCCTGGAGCGAAATGCAGCTCGTGGAAATGCATTGAAAACACTGACGTCTTATTGAATGCCATAGTTATCCGGAGATACTGTATGTTTGATCCGAGTAATGAGACAACCAGACTAAGCGGCAGAAAATAAATGTGTAGAACATTTTAAACACTTTCCCCAGTTATTGCCGACAAGGCCTGTCTAGAAAAAGGATGCCCATGTCATCAACTGTCTCTCCATTGGTGATTTTGTAATGAGCATAATCTGTTGAGTTCATTTTTCATATTAAATGTGATAAATTACTAACGACATCTGTAATAAATGCAGTAAATGGTATGAACATTTTGAGTGCTTCTTTTATCTCAGCTGGTGTTTCGAAAATCCGGTAACAGTTTTTTAGGTGTTACACCTGGTAAATTATAAAGCCCCCAATGAGAACAGCAAGACTGATGTTGGCCCCATGATCATTTGAATGTGAGACCCTCGATTTAAAGGCTGTTTAATACTGAACCCGTTTTGATGTGCAAATGCATGGGCAGAGGATCGTTGTAAATATATTTGTTGCATCTATCAATTGACAGACATATCCCTTGATTAGCACCATGTTGCATAGCTATATGGACAATGAGTCTGTCAGTCTGTTCTCTAGGATATCGGTCGGTCTGTATGTCAAGCACAAACTGCTGCCCATCTGTCAATCTTCCTGTCATGATTTCAGGCAGCGGTGAGGAGAAGAGGTCATATCATAGCAGAAGCCCGAAAAGGCAATCCAGCCCATTTTAAATATTTTACACTATTTTAAATGAGGGTTATGAATGATAGATCACAGGGCAGAGAGAAACTATGAACCTGAAGATTCTCTAATGACCTCAAGCTGTCCATCTCAGAACTCATCCAACCAGTCCAGCCTTCTGATTCTGATTTAGAATCTCACAGTGTTCTGTGTGTACACCAGAAAGATCACCCATTAGACTGATAGAGCAACCCTTTCAATGAGCAGAGAAGCAAACAGGAGAGCTTAAAACGAAGTTCGTTTTCATTAGTTTCATTACAATTTCATTGCTTTGCCCTTGGTTACAATTTGTATATTTCGGTCAAAGTTATGAAACTCTCCTTGCATTATTCACAACCATCAAGGAAAATTGCACATACGCATAAAACATGAACCCATAACTATCAGGGCCGACTCCAGGCATAAGCGACATAAGCATTTATTTTTTATTTTTTATTATAACTCAGTCGGGGTCTCAACTTACTGTTGAGAGTTAGAATGGTAGAAAATGTGGTTGTGCATCAGCAGTTTTTCTCTTGTTATGTCAGTCACTGATAGTCACTCAATTACCCATGTCAGGTAACCATTTTTAGATTGGTAAGTTAGTCGATCTGTAATAATCATGGCCAAATACCGACCGGGCACGCAGACATCATTAACACGGCATAAAGTCGTGGCAAAAAGTGTGGAATTGCAGGAAATTAGCTTTAAAACCAAATCTCACTTACGGGCCCCCAAAAGGCAAGAGCCGGCCCTGATAACTCTAAGGTGGAAACATGTATCAAATTGTTTGAATTTGATTTATGAAGATAAATACTCAAACACTGTTTGTGCCACTTTACAATATGCAATTTATATGGTAGGCTAGTTACCCTAAATGTATTTCAATATCATTTTTAGAACACTCAGTTAGCTCATTTGAGAGCTTAAAGGGCAATTTCACCCCTTTTCAACCAAATTGTCATTATCTCCAGCACAATACCAGTGTCTACATGTGTGAAAAATGTGTACATACACTATACTGTAAGTAAAACCAACACTAGACACTATTCAGTCAATTTTGGTAATACAGGGATAATTTATGTTTCAGTAAATTCATTCGCCTCACAGAGGGAATGTTTGAATTAATGCAGGTCTACTGTTGAGATTATTTTTATTGCAATCTTTCAGCGCACGCAGGGGGTAATTCAGACCAGAGTTACGTGCACGTAACTGGAACTTTATTCCCTTTATATGCTGCTCTCTGTCTACCTGTATTCTGACTGTGAATTTAAGCATGAGGTAACGCATGTGACAGGCAGCTATTCATTTCTTTGGGGTGGAGATCATAGAAATGGAGGTGTGGCAGAGTTGTGTCTACAGACATGCCATATTCTGACCTTTACTTAATCCCCTCATAATTCCTCCACCTTTACGTACTTTCTCCGATAGAAATAACACCATTTTCAATGCGCTGGAATCTATAAATTGATAGGTGCTAGGTAAATGAGTAATCTGTTTGGAAAAGGAAATTGTAAATACAAATAAAAATGATTTTAGATGATTTTTCCTTATGATCACAACGTGAAACCAGTCATATGGAAGCAAACTGAAAATCATATCAACATGGCAATCATTTCAGCCCCTTTTACACAGTGATGTAGGCTATAAATAGCTGTGCCGTTATTCCAAATTTTAATTGTATGTCCTGAAATTTGGAACCCCAAGCTTCTGTAGCCCCGAACCTGGCTACCGAGTTGATCTATGCGTTGTTTTACCCACTTTATATTTATATATATATGTATAACAAAGAAATAAACTCAACATGCAACACTTTCAACAACTTTACTGAGTTACAGTTCATATAAGGAAATCAGTCAATTGAAATAAATTCATTAGACCCTAATCTATGGATTTCACATGACTGGTCAGTTTCACATGACTGGGCAGGAACGCAACCATGGGTGGGCCTGGGAGGGCATAGGCCCACCCACTGGGGAGCCAGGCCCACCCACTGGGGAGCCAGGCCCACCCACTGGGGAGCCAGGCCCACCCACTGGGGAGCCAGGTCCACCCACTGGGGAGCCAGGTCCAGCAAATCAGAATAAGTTTTTCCCCACATTACAGACAGAAATACACATTGGTTTCATCAGCTGTCCTGGTGGCTGGTCTCTGACGATCCCGCAGGTGAAGAAGCCGGATGATGAGGACCTGGGATGGCATGTTAACACGTGGTCTGCTGGCTGTGAGGCCGGTTGAACATACTGCAAGATTCTCTACAACGAAATTGGAGGCGGCATATGGTAGAGAAATTAACAGTCAATTATCTGGCAACAGCTCTGTTGGACATTCCTGCAGTCAACATGCCAGTTGCACGCTCCCTCATAACTTCTGTGGCATTGTGTGACAAAACTGCACATTTTAGAGTGGCCTTTTATTGTCTCAAGAAAATGTAATATTTTCGGGTTGTAGGTTATAATTAATGTTGATAGAAGGGTGATACCCATTCAGAGATCTGTATTCATTTCGAAAAAAGTCCATCCTCTGTCCTCTCTCCTCTGTAAACCCGAAACCAATAAGTGGACGGTCAAATGGTCGAGGAGTGTGTCAATTCGTTAGTAAGTAAACGGAAGACGGTCCTCCCCTCCTCGATAGCCTCCTTTTGGCGAGAAACCACAAGTGTATCCTACTGCAGAATAGTTTTGATATCTGCCACAGCCCTTTGAATCAGCTGTTTTCTCTCTTATTTTGGGATCCACCCATGTAAACTGATGCACGAGTGGAGAAGGAGCTTCTCATTTCATACAAGCTCATTTTTGTAGTATCTGGGATCTACATCTGTTTATATTAGTTACTGTGCTGTTACTAAGCAGTAATGCATTACGGCAGTGTTACGTTACTACACCTAATAGGAAATGCACATGCGCACTGGAATGCCGACCAAACGAAAACTAACTGTACTCCCGTCTCCTGCCTGGTCATTTCTCCACATCACAAATATTACAATTTTCATCCTGTTCAATCTCCCTGCTGCCGCTCCTCGATTACCTTTGACATTTTTCAAAAGAATGCGAGAGAGGACAGAGGACGCGGGAGTTGAGCAAATCTTATTGAGAACAGGCCACAGTTTCTATAAAATCCTCCAAATCCACCACTGGGTGGCACCAAATTCCAAAAATATAATCTAAGTATAGGGAGGGTAGTTACTTGCCCTTGGGAAAGACAGTATGTTCCCAATGGCCATGTATGTTGGCATATGCAGGTGCAAACCTCTGAGCTTACCCATCTGAGTACCCAACACCTGCAAGTAATGTTTGGAATCAAACTCAAAATCATTGTGCATTAATCCCAACTCGAGGAGAGAGGGGATAGCCTCAGCCAGTCTAGGGTCTGGGTATTTTTGGAAGGCTTTTCAAACTGCTTTCAAGCCTAACTGTGTCAATGTTGGCATACAATGAATCTTGTCATATGAAGAGAAATTATAGATAAAATGTCTCGGTGCTCGTCGTGAACATAACACAACAAGTTGGAAATCATAAATTCAACCATGAGTGGTTTGGAAGGAATCAGTGGCTAACTGCAAGCATTACAAGGCAATCACTAGCCTGCTATTCAGTGGAGTGGGTGTGTGGTCCAAGACTGTGTTTAAGGGTCTCTTTTCCAAGCTTAAAGGGATAAATATTCACATGCAACACCATGGGCCAGAAAAGGTTGACTTCAGCATGAGTTAATTAGTTATTTACATCTTTGTTAATATACCGTAAAACATGTTTTATTCATTGTGGACGGGCTCCCTGTTTGAAAGGGGAAACTCTTTTGACGCAATGCAGGTGAGCGCCACAGTTATTACCTCAGCTCAAGGACAGAGAAGAAGACAGCTGGCTGTTTCAACCCCAGGCTTTTTGTTAAAAGAGGTGAGCTTGGTTTTCCATTGTAGGCTAAGATAGCATGTTAAGACAACAACGGAGCTCTGATGGTTTGTTTAGGCTATTATTAGCCTAAAAAGTTGAATACATTGTCCATGCTGTCAATCCAGCATGACTTCTGCAACCTTCAAAACAACTGGAAACTCAGAGCTGGGAAATTTCAGACTTCAGTGAGTTAAAAAACTCGCTCCAACTGGGAAATTTTGTTTTGAAAGGTCATCCAACTCGGAATTCCAAGTCGGGAACACAGGCCTCTTTCTAGAGCACCGACCTGAAGATCACTGATGTCATTATTCTACCTTGTTTAGTTTTTTTCAAGTTCCCAGTTTGTCTTGAAAGCACCATCAACCAGAGAATGCCAGACCTTGATGACAACATTTTCCTTCAAGAAGGACAGCCGCGCCATCTTCCTGTTCAAATGCGCACTGCACAACAAGAGGAGTCCAAAAATGTATTGCATGCTGTTGCATAAATGATGTAATATGCCAGGGAGATATGTATACTGTAGCTAAGAAAGTAATAGTAAGTGTATGTTGTGTAGTAAGCTGTTAGTAGCCCATGTGCCTGATGATAATTTGGTCCCTTTCCCCCCTCATAACTTAGCCTACTGTTCTGACTTGGTGGTGCACATGTAGCCTATAAACTGTTTTAGAGAAATGTATTCATCGAATATTGTAAGAGCTTTCATTGTCTGCTTATATGCCCCCTTCATTTACAATGCATCCGGAAAGTATTCAGACCCCTTGACTTTTTCCACATTTTGTTACATCGCAGCTTTATTAAAGAAAATGGATTCAAATGGATGACATTTTTTCCTCATCAATCTACACAAAATATCCCATAATGATGCAAAAACATGTATCTATTTATTTTATTTTTAAAAATCAAAGAAACTGAAGTATGACATTTGCATATGTATTCAGACCCTTTACTCAGTACTTTGTTGAAGCACCTTCAGCAGTGATTACAGTCTTCTTGGGTATGACGCTACAAGCTTAGCACACCTGTATTTGGGGAGTTCTCCTATAATTCTCTGCAGAACCTCTTAAGCTCTGTCAGGTTGGCTGGGCCACTCAAGGACTTTGAGAGACTTGTCCCGAAGACACGTTGTCTTGGCTGTGTGCTTAGGGTCATTGTCCTATTGGAAGGTGAACCGTCGCCCCACCTGGAGGTCCTGAGCGCTCTGGAGCAGGTTTTCATCAAGGATCTCTCTGTACTTTGCTCCGTTCATCTTTCCCCCAATCCTGACTAGTCTCCCAGTCCCTGCCGCTGAAAAAAATCCGCACAGCATGATGATGCCACCACCATGCTTCACAGTAGAGATGGTGCCAGGTTTCCTCAAGATGTGACGCTTGGCATTTAGGCCAAACAGTTCAATCTTGGTTTCATCAGACCAGAGAATCTTGTTTCTCATGGTCTGATTCCTTTAGGTGCCTTTTGTCAAACTCCTAGCAGGCTGTCATGTACCTTTTACTGAGGAGTGGCTTCCGTCTGGCCACTCTACCATAAAGGCTTGATTGTTGGAGTGCTGCAGAGATGGTTGTCCTTCTGGAAGGTTCTATCATCTCCACAGAGGAACTCTGGAGCTCTGTAAAAGTGATCATTGGCTTCTTGGTCACCTCCCTGACCAAGGCCATTCCCCCCCGATTGCTCAGTTTGGCTGGGTGGCCAGCTCTACGAAGACTCATGGTGGTTCCAAACTTTTTCAATTTGGCCACTGTGTTCTTGGGAACTTCAATGCTGCAGAAATGCTTTGGTACCCTTCCCCAGATCTGTGCCTTGACACAATCCTGTCTCTGAGCTCTACGGACATTTCCTTTGACCTCATGGCTTGGTTTTTGCTCTGACATGCACTGTTAACTGTGGCACCTTATATAGACAGGTGTGTGCCTTTCCAAATCATGTCCAATCAATTGAATTTACCACAGGTGGACTCCAATCAAGTTGTAGAAACATCTCAAGGATGATCACCTGAGATCAATGTTGAGTCTCATAGCAAAGGGTCTGAATACCTTTGTAAATAAGGTATTTCTGGGTGTTTTTAAACCTGTTTTCGCTTTGTCATTATGGGGTATTGTGTGTCGATTGATGAGGGCAAAAATATATTTAATCCATTTTAGAATAAGGCTGTAACATAACAAATGTGGAAAAAGTGATGGGGTATACTTTTCCAATGCACTGTATCCTATGGTCCTGACTTGGTGTACAGGGAGAATACTGTAAGAATGGCCCATGTTCTGAATTCTGTAGCTGTATATTTCAAAAGTGCTGAATAAAAAGTTTTATTCGCTATGTCCGTCCTAGCTCGCTCATTAATGTCTTAATAGAAATTATGGATTGCCTCTCATCCGCTCGTCATCCCCTTATACCATAGTTTGTACATCTCAATTGTCAGTAGAAACTCCATTTGTTTAAGCAAGTCAGCCATATCAGTTATGTTTTTTCTAAAGGCAGTAACTGATGATCTGTTTCGCTGCCAGACAAGGCTCCGCTGATAGCCAGGTGTAGCAGTGGTAAGGATCCACTCCAGTTGGGACAGCTTTATATAGGCCCTAACTGTTTATGGGCACCGTTTGTCATCATTATAGTGCAATTAATGTATTTTTTAGTGTTGTGTAGAGGCTTTGTTGGCATGCATCTAAAAAATATATATATATATATTTTTTGCCCCACCAAGATTTACATGCTAAAATCGCCACTGTCTACACCAATAGAGAAAGCATTGCTCCAGGGGTAACTCTAACTCTTTAAAATTAAGGGCCCAAGCCTTTCGTACGCACTTCTCATTAGTTGGTTTTCAGACTTACACTGCTGTTCAAAAGTTTGGGGTCACTTAGAGATGTCCTTGTTTTTGAAAGAAAAGCACATTTTTTGTCCATTAAAATAACATCGCATTGATCAGAAATACAGTGTAGACATCGTTGATGGTGTAAATGACTATTGTAGCTGGAAATGGCATATTTTTCATGGAATATCTACATAGGCGTACAGAGGCCCATTATCAGCAACCATCACTACTGTGTTCCAATGGCACATTGTGTTAGCTAATCCCAGTTTATCATTTTAAAAGGCTAACTGATCATTAGAAAACCCTTTTGCAATTATGCTAGCACAGCTGAAAACTGTTGTTTTTATTAAAGAAGCAATCAAACTGGCCTTCTTTAGACTAGTTGAGTATCTAGAGCATCAGCATTTGTGGATTCGATTACAGGCTCAAAATGGCCAGAAACAAAGCTCGTCAGTCTATTCTTGTTCTGAGAAATGAAGGCTATTCCATGCGAGAAATTGCCAAGAAACTGAAGCTCTCGTACAACGCTGTGTACTACTCCCTTCACAGAACAGCACAAACTGGCTCTATCCAGAATAGAAATAGGAGTGGGAGGCCCCAACGCACAACTGAGCAAGAGGAAAAGTACATTAAAGGGTCTAGTTTGAGAAACAGACCCCTCACATGTCCTCAACTGGCAGCTTCATTAAATAGTACCCACAAAACACCAGTTTTGAGCAAGACCAACCCGAAGAGAACTGCTACGACTAACACATCATTGAAGTCCTAAACAACTACTCAAACAACGAAAAAATGGCTGCCGCAACCAGCCATGCTGCAGAGTCAGAGGCCTTGTCTATGACCACGCTTGTAGCTGAGATAGCTAAACAAAGAAGTAGCCTAAAAGAGGATATGGTTCCTCTCATCAGCACTTCGCTGGCACCTCTCCAAACTTCCACTGACGCTTTTCGAGAAACAGTCAAAACTTTTGGGCGACGCCTCACTACACTAGAAGGTTTCTCCACTGACAACACAGAGTGGATTGCCGAGCTAGAGGCAGCTGTCTCACATATGAAAACGGCCAACACAGCTCTACTTTCCAAGGTAGATTCGTTGGAGAATTATACCAGAAGGGAAAACATCCGGAACGTTGTCGTCATAGAGGGAATTGAGACTGGTGTCAAATTTGTCTCCGACATGCTGGTGGAAGTGATGGGTAACGGTGTCTTTGACAAGCCGCCGGAGCACGACTGAGCACACAGATCCCTCGCCCCCCAAACCCAACTCAGGGGAACGGCCTAGGGAGATCATAGCGTGCTTTCATCCTTACTAAGACAAGGAAAGTGCAATGTGCAGGGCGAGGGAGCATCAAACAAAAATTCTGTGGCAAAGATATACAATTCTACCCAGACCTGAGTGCCAATCTTATGAAGAAAATAGCTGAATTCAAGGACATCAAAACCTGTCTCTGCAAAAAGGGGATAAAGTTACAGCTCCTACACCCTGCACATCTTCATGTCTTTTATGAGGGAGATTTTTGAAACACTGGCCAAGGCTAAAGCATTCTTTGTCCGGCGCATAGAGTAAAGTTGATAGAGGAAGCGGCCTGGCTGGCTAGCCATGGTGGGAGGAATATGTGACTGGCTACTTTGCTAGCTGGCAACGTACTGATTTTCATGACATCCACTTGAATATTACTTTTCACATGAAAGCAATGTTGTTGTTTTTCTCATTCTGGGAGCACATCTTTGATTTGATTTGATTTGTTTTGTTTTATTTGACTGAGATTAGTGGCAACGTTAGCTAATACATCACAATCAACTTGGCTGGATAGCGGGAGCTGGCTGGACACACTTGACGGTTTACTATCTGGCTGGCTAGCTAACGCCACATTTTAAAAAATATATATATATTTTTACATGGCAACAAGATGAATGCTTAAATCCAGGAGCACACAGGGATATCTGTATTCCATCTATACTTGGCTGAGAAGATTTTCAGAACATTGGCCTGACTTGCTAGCTTAGTTAGCTATGCACATCAAAAACCAGAGTGCTCAAGCACTGACTGGGCTACTTGAATATGGATTTAGCTAAGCACTTCTCCACCATTACTAGCGGCTAGCTAGCTGAGATATAGCTTGACATTTGGACAACTACCTAGATAGCTACATTTAGAATCGACTGTAAGTAACATTGGCTGGCTGACTACCTTAGCTGGTACTAGTAACACATGTTAAATATCCAATGTGAGTTTGTTTTTGTTTGAACTAAGTTGGCATTAGCTAGTCATTTCACTTTACCTCTCTAAAGACTATTTGCTAATGCTACAATCTCAGGGTTTGACTCTGGTTACTTTCTTGTTTGCATTTGCTTTCATGTGACTGTAATGCCTCTATTTGATTCCGAGATTCATTGACATTGAAATATTTTGGCGTTTGTGAGGTGCGTTCCCTGCTGTAGTCTTGTGGTCATGCTGTGCCTGAGTATCATATTTACACCCTGTGGTTGTGGACACAGTTGCGCGGTGAGGCTGCGGGAGCATGGCGTGGAGCACGCCCCTAACACAACCCATGGGCCGAAGTCTTGACCAACAAAAGCATATTATTTGGCTATTTGCGTTTGTTAAAGCCAATGGAGGATGTAACTGATCGACAGGGACACTGTTAATATTTGAGTTTAAACAATTTAAAACTGACATTCTAAATAATTCTGTTAATAATTGGGAGCCCTCTTGTGTAGGCTAAGTTAAGTAACAGATGGTTAATCGGGAGTTTGACCCTATTTGGGGAAGCCTTAGAGGCGAGCATAGGACAGTAAATCAGAACAGTAGGCTAAATTATGAGAGGGAAAGGGACCAAATTATTAGGGTGAGGCACATGGGCTACTAAAAGCTTACTACACAACATACACTTACTATTACTTTCTTAGCTACAGTCTACATATCTCCCTGGCATATTACATCATTTATGCAGCAGCATACAATACATTTTTCGACTCACCTTGTTGTGCTATGCTCACTTGAACAGGAACTTGGTGCGGTGGTCCTTCTTGAGGGCAAATTTGTCATTGTCTGGATTGATGGTGCTTTCAAGATAACTGGGAACTTGGAAAAAAACAAGGTCGAATCAGGACGTCAGTCATCTTCAGTTCGGAGCTTCTAGGAAGAGGCTTGAGATCCTGACTTGGAATTCTGAGTTGGATGACCGTTCAAAACATATTTTCCCAGTCGGAGCTTGTTGAAGTATGAGATTTCCCAGTTCCGAGTTTCATGCTGGATTGACGGCATGGCCAATGTATTCAAGCTTTTAGGCTAATCGTAGCCTTAACAAACCGTTATAGCTCCGTTATTGTCTTTACATGCTTGCTTCAACATTATCTTAGCCTATATTGTTGAGCATTTGACACAAAAGTGCAAAACCCAACCCAAACTAATTTGATCAACATCAACCCCGACGGCAGTGCTGACCTCCTTTGTCCTGCATTTTCCACTGTGTTGAAACGGCCAGCTGTCTTTTTCCCTTTCCTCGAGCTGACTTAATAACTGCGATACGCATTGGCGGGACATCAGAAGAGTTTCCCCTTTCAAACAGAGAGCACGTCCATACTGAATAAAAACGGGTTTACGGTAAATTAACAATGATGTAAACAACTCATTCACTCCTGTTGTATTCAACCTTTTCTGGCCCATGGTGTTGCATGTAAATGTTTATCGGTGAGACGGTTGAGCTAACATAGGCTAATGTGATTAGCATAAGGTTGTAAGTAACAAAAACAATTCCCAGGACATAGACATATCTGATATTGGCTGAAAGCTTAAATTCTTGTTAATCTAACTGCACTGTCCAATTTACAGTAGCTATTACGGTGAAAGAATACCGTGCTATTGTTTGAGGAGAGTGCACAGTTCTGAAATTGAAAATGTATTAATAAACCAGTTAGGCACATTTGGGCAGACTTGATACAAACGTTTGAACAGAAACGCAATGGTTCATTGGATCAGTCTAAAACTTTGACATACCTGATGTCATCTAGTGGCCAAAGTCTAAATTGCGCCTTGGCTGGCATAATACATTATGGCCTTTCTATTGCATTTCAAAGATGGTACAAAATGGTATATTTTACCAGATCTAATGTGTTATCTTCTCCCACATGAATTTGACATTTTTTTTAAATCAAACTTCATATTGTTTCCTTTCAAATGGTATCAAGAATATGCATATCCTTGCTTCAGGTCCTGAGCTACAGGCAGTTAGATTTGGACATGTCATTTTAGGCAAAAATGGGGGGGAAGGGGCGTATCCTTTTTAAGCTTGGAAAGAGACCCTTAAACCCAGACTTGAATCACACACCCACTCCACTGAATAGCAGGCTAGTGATTGCTTTGCAACACTTGCAGTTAGCCACTGATTCCTTCCAAACCACTCATTTTTGAATTTGTGATTTCCAAATTGTTGTGTCATGTTTATGTCCAATGGCCGATGAGCACCCATATGTTTTATCTACAATTGATCTTCATATGACAAGGATTGAAAAGGATTTGCCAGAAGAGGTATAGCAAGGATCGGACCAAAATGCGGCGTGTAGATTACGATTCATATTTAATGACAAACACACTAAAACACACACACTACAAAACAATAAACGTAATGAACGTAACGAAAACCGAAACAGCCTATACTTGTGTAAACTAACACAGAACAAGGACATCAGGACACTAAGGACAATCACCCACGAAACACTCAAAGAATATGGCTGCCTAAATATGGTTCCCAATCAGAGACAACGATAAACACCTGCCTCTGATTGAGAACCACTTCAGACAGCCATAGACTTAACTAGAACACCCCACTAAGCTACAATCCCAATACCAACACACCACATACAAAAACCCATGCCACACCCTGGCCTGACCAAATAAATGAAGATAAACACAAAATACTTCGACCAGGGCGTGACAGAACCCCCCCCCCCCCTAAGGTGCGGACTCCCGGACGCACATCAAAACAATAGGGAGGGTCCGGGTGGGCGTCTGTCCGTGGTGGCGGCTCCGGCGCAGGACGTGGACCCCACTCTATCAAAGTCTTAGTCCCTCCTCCTCGCGTCCTTGGATAGTCCACCCTCGCCGCCGACCATGGCCTAGTAGTCCTCACCCAGAACCCCACTGGACTGAGGGGTAGCTCGGGACTGAGGGGAAGCTCGGGACTGAGGGGAAGCTCGGGACTGAGGGGAAGCTCGGGACTGAGAAAAGCTCAGGCAGGTAGTTGGATCTGGCAGATCCTGTGGCTGGCTGGCGGTTCTGGCAGATCCTGGCTAACTGGCGGATCTGGAAGAGTCTGGCTGACTGGCAATCCTGAAAGAGTCTGGCTGACTGGCAGATCTGGAAGAGTCTTGCTGACTGGCGGATCTGGAAGAGTCTTGCTGACTGGCGGATCTGGAAGAGTCTGGCTGACTGGCGGATCTGGAAGAGTCTGGCTGACTGGCGGATCTGGAAGAGTCTGGCTGACTGGCGGATCTGGAAGAGTCTGGCTGACTGGTGGATCTGGAAGAGTCTGGCTGACTGGCGAATCCTGGCTGACTGGCGGATCTGGAAGAGTCTGGCTGACTGGCAGATCTGGAAGAGTCTGGCTGACTGGCGGATCCTGGCAGACTGGCAGATCTGGAAGAGTCTGGCTGACTGGCGAATCCTGGCTGACTGGTGGATCTGGAAGAGTCTGGCTGACTGGCAGATCTGGAAGAGTCTGGCTGACTGGCGGATCCTGGCAGACTGACGGATCTGGCTGCTCCACGCTGACTGGCGGCTCTGGCTGCTCCACGCTGACTGGCGGCTCTAGCTGCTCCATGTAGACTGACAGCTCTGGCGGCTTCTTACAGACTGACAGCTCTGGCGGCTCCGTGCAGACTGGCAGCTCCTTGCAGACTGGCAGCTCCTTACAGACTGGCAGCTCCTTACAGACTGGCAGCTCCTTGCAGACTGGCAGCTCTGGCTGCTCCATGCAGACTGGCAGCTCTGGCTGCTCCATGCAGACTGGCAGCTCTGGCTGCTTCATGCAGACTGGCAGCTCCCTGTAGACTGGCAGCTCTGGCTGCTCCATGCAGGCTGGCAGCTCTGGCTGCGCTGAACAGGAAGGAGACTCCAGCAGCGCTGTAGAGGAGGAAGGCTCTGGCAGCGCTGAACAGGCGGGAGACTCCAGCAGCGCTGTAGAGGAGGAAGGCTCTGGCTGTGCTGAACAGGCAGGAGACTCCGGCAGCGCTGGAGATGAGGAAGGCTCTGTGTGCTCCGGCAGCGCTGGAGAGGCGAGGCGCACTGTAGGCCTGAAGGGTGGTGCTGGCACTGGTGGTACTGGGCCGAGAACACGCACAGGAAGCCTGGTGCGGGGAGCTGCCACCAGAGGGCTGGTGTGTGAAGGTGGTACTGGATAGACCGGACCGTGCAGGCGCACTGGAGCTCTTGAGCACCGAGCCTGCCCAACCTTACCTGGCTCGATGCCCACTCTAGCCCGGCCGATACGAGGAGCTGGAATGTACCGCACCGGGCTATGCACCTGCACTGGGGACACCGTGCGCTCCAAAGCATAACACGGTGCCTGCCCGGTCTCACTAGCCCCCCGGTAAGCACAGGGAGTTTGCGCAGGTCTCCTACCTGGCGTAGCCATACTCCCTGTGAGCCCCCCCACCCCCAAGAAATTTTTGGGGCTTACTCCCGGGCTTCCTTGCCAACCGTGTTCCCTCATATCGCCGGCTCCTCTCTCCAGCTGCCTCTGCTCTCCTCGCTGCCTCCACCTGTTCCCATGGAAGGCGATCCCTTCCCGCCAGGATCTCCTCCCATGTGTAGCAACCCTTGCCATCCAATATATCGTCCCATGTCCAATCCTCATTGCGCCGCTGTTGCTGTTGCTGTTGCCTGTTGTCACGCCGCTTGGTCCTGTTGTGGTGGGTGATTCTGTAACGGTTTTCTTCTATCTCCTCCTCTGACGAAGAGGTATAGCAAGGATCGGACCAAAATGCGGCGTGTAGATTACGGTTCATATTTAATGACAAACACACTAAAACTCACACTACAAAACAATAAACGTAACGAAAACTGAAACAGCCTATACTTGTGTAAACTAACACAGAACAAGGACATCAGGACACTAAGGACAATCACCCACGAAACACTCAAAGAATATGGCTGCCTAAATATGGTTCCCAATCAGAGACAACGATAACCACTTCAGACAGCCATAGACTTAACTAGAACACCCCACTAAACTACAATCCCAATACCAACACACCACATACAAAAACCCATGCCACACCCTGGCCTGACCAAATAAATGAAGATAAACACAAAATACTTTGACCAGGGCGTGACATAGATTGTCAACTTGATTCATGATGATGACTGCTTGTCTAGCTTTCTAGCTAAGATTTTGAAATGATGTTGACATGATTAGTCCAGTCAAAGCTACAGTAGATACAGTATAACGTGATTTGACATAATTTTATCTGTGGCCAATGACCTTGAGCCTTCTTGGATGGGCACATCTAATGTAACTCCATGGCAGCACCCAAGGGGCTTGAATTTTTGAGCTCTATCCGTAGATTTTCCATGAGTGACAGAACAATGAGCCAATCATGGCATAACTACAGAACATTACCAACCCCTACGCTCCGTATTTTCGTCTGGCTTCCCTACAATCATAGAAAGCACTGAGCTACTGTAGGCTGAAACAGCGGCATTTTGGTGCTGCCTTAATCATTTTTGTATGCGGTTTTATTAACTGAATTATATATTTTTTTACATTCTTTGCAAACTGATATGTGACACGTATTAATGCCAAAATAACATGCAAAACCCGCAAAAACAGTATCCAGTACCAGTCAAAAGTTTGGACACACTTACTCATTCAAGGGTTTTTCTTTATTTTTTACATTGTAGAATAATAGTGAAGACATCAAAACTATGAAATAACACATATGGAATCATATGTCTTCAGCAATCTACACACAATACCCCATAATGACAAAGTCAAAACAGGTTTTTATACATTTTTGCAAATGTATTAAACCAAAAAACAGAAATACCTTATCAACATACAGTGAGGGAAAAAAGTATTTGATGCCCTGCTGATTTTGTATGCCCACTGACAAAGCAATGATCAGTCTATAATTTTAATGGTAGGATTATTGGAACAGTGAGAGACAGAATAACAACAAATAAATCCAGAAAACACGTCAAAAATGTTATAAATTGATTTGCAGTTTCATGAGGGAAATAAGTATTTGACCCCCTCTCAATCAGAAAGATTTCTGTCTCCCAGGTGTCTTTTATACAGGTAACGAGCTGAGATTAGGAGCACACTCTTAAAGGGAGGGCTCCTAATCTCCGTTTGTTACCTGTATAAAAGGCACCTGTCCACAGAAGCAATCAATCAATCAGATTCCAATCTCTCCACAATGGCCAAGACCAAAGAGCTCTCCAAGGATGTCAGGGACAAGATTGTAGACCTACACAAGGCTGGAATGGGCTACAAGACCATCGCCAAGCAGCTTGGTGAGAAGGTGACAGTTGGTGCGATTTATTAGCAAATGGAAGAAACACAAAAGAACTGTCAATCAAAAAATTATAGACTGATAATTTCTTTGTCTGTGGGCAAACGCACAAAATCAGCAGGGGATCAAATACTTTTTTCCCTCACTGTAAGTATTCAGACCCTTTGCTTTGAGATTTGAAATTGAGCTCAGGTGCATCCTGTTTCCATTAATCATCCTTGAGATGTTTCTACAACTTGATTGGAGTCCACCTGTGTTAAATTCAATAGATTGGACATGATTTGGAAAGGCACACACCTGTCTATATAAGGTGCCACAGTTAAGAGTGCATGTCAGAGCAAAAGCCAAGCCATGAGGTCAAGGGAATTGTCCGTAGAGCTCCAAGATCAGATTGTGTCGAGGCACAGATCTGGAGAAGGGTACCAAAAAATGTATACTGCATTGAAGCTCCCCAGGAACACAGTGGCCTCCTTCATTCATAAATGGAAGAAGTTTGGAATCACCAAGACTCTTCCTAGAGCTGGCCCCCAGGCCAAACTGAGCAATCGGAGGAGAAGGACCTTGGTCAGGGAGGTGACCAAGAACCCGAGGGTCACTCTGACAGAGCTCTAGAGTTCCTCTGTGGAGATGGGAGAACCTTGCAGAAGGACAACCATCTCTGCAGCACTCCATCAATCAGGCCTTTATGGTAGAGTGGCCAGATGGAAGCCACTCCTCAGTAAAAGGCACATGACAGCCCGCTTGGAGTTTGCAAAAAGTCACCTAAAGACTTTCTCTGGTCTGATTGAACTCTTTGGCCTGAATCCCAAGCGTCACGTCTGGCACCATCCCTTCGAGGAAGCATGGTGGTGGCAGCATCATCTGTGGGAATGTTTTTCAGCGGCAGGGACTGGGAGACTAGTCAGGATTGAGACAAAGATGAACGGAGCAAAGAACAGAGAGATCCTTGATGAAAACCTGCTCCAGAGCACTCAGGACCTCAGACTGGGGCGAAGGTTCACCTTCCAACAGTACAACGACCCTAAGCATACAGCCAAGACAATGCAGGAGTGGCTTCGGGACAAGTCTTGAATGTCCTTGAGTGGCCCAGCCAGAGCCCGTACTTGAACCCGATCTAAAATCTCTTGAAAATACCTATGCAGCCATGCTCCCCATCCAACCTGAAAGAGCTTGAGAGGATCTGTGCAGAAAAATGGGAGAAACTCTCCAAATACAGGTGTGCAAAGCTTGTAGCGTCATACCCAATAATACTTGAGGCTGTAATCGCAGCTAAAGGTGCTTCAGCAAAGTACCGAGTAAAGGGTCTGAATACTTATGTAAATGTGATACGTTTTTTATTTTTAATACATTTGCAAAACAATTTGAAGCACAGCGAAGAGCTGCTGGCAAACGCACAAAGTGCTGTTTGAATGAATGCTTACTAGCCTGCTGCTGCCTACCACCGCTCAGTCAGACTACTCTATCAAATCATAGACTTAATTATAACATAATAACACACAGAAATACGAGCCTTAGGTCATTAATATGGTCAAATCCGGAAACTATAATTTAGAAAACAAAACGTTTATCTTTCAGTGAAATACAGAACCGTTCCGCATTTTATCTAACGGGTGGCACAACCTTCAATGCTATGTCATAAAAAAAAATCTGGCAAATAAGTACCAGGCAAGAGCCAGGTGGCCCAAACTGTTGCATATAACGTTAACCTGTATCTGCGTGCAATGAACTCAAGAGAAATGACACACTTTCCCTAGTTTAATATTGCCTGCTAACCTGGATTTCTTTTAACTAAATATGTAGGTTTAAATTTTTTTACTTCTGTGTATTGATTTTAAGAAAGGCATTGATGTTTATGGTTAGGTACATTCATGCAACGATTGTGCTTTTTTCGCAAATGCGCTTTTATTAAATCATCCCCCATTTGGCAAAGTTACATGTCTTTGTTAGGAAGAAATAGTCTTCACACAGTTCGCAACGAGCCAGGCGGCCCAAACTGCAGCATATACCCTGACTCAAGAGAAGAATGCAAGAGAAGTGACACAATTTTCCTAGTTAAAAGAAATTCATGTTAGCAGGCAATATTAACTAAATATGTAGGTTTATAAATATATACTTGTGTATTGATTTTAAGAAAGGTGTTGATGTTTATGGTTAGGTACACATTGGTGCAACGACAGTGCTTTTTTTGCGAATGCACTTATTAAATCACCCGTTTGGCGAGGAGGCTATGATTCAATGATAAATTAACAGGCACCACATCAATTACATGCAATGCAGGACAAGCTAGATAAATTAGTAATATCATCAACCATGTGTAGTTAACTAGTGATTATGTTAAGATTGATTGTTTTTTTATAAGATACGTTTAATGCTAGCTTGCACCTTACCTTGGCTCCTTGCTGCACTATCATAACAGCTGGTCAGCCTGCCACGCAGTCTCCTCGTGGAGTGCAATGTAATCGGCCATGATCGGTGTCCAAAAATGCAGATTACTGATTGTTATGAAAACTTGAAATCGGCTCTAATTAATCATCCATTCCGATTAAATCGGCCGACCTCTGGTATTCTGACCTTGACTTAATCTGTTGGCCAGCAAGTAGGAGGGTTTTCATTAGTTTAATTATATTTATTCAGCAAGCGCAAGGGAACCACAAACCTGTTATGCTCCTTCATAAGGAGCAACTACTGAGAAGTGCATAGGAAAGGTGTGTATAAGAAAGGCGTAATGTCCTAAGCCGGAATCGGGCCAATTGTTAAATTATAGGTCAGAATAGGCATAGAGAGAAAAGTGCACAAAACAGGAATAACATTTCATTTAGGCGTGCTTACGTCTTCGTCGGGTCAGAATCGGGGCCTACATTTGTTTACAAACTCAAAGGTGTCTGACATAATTCTGAGATTGGGAATTAGAAAGGAGTCAATATACTCTGCCTCTCAACATGACTCACTTCCACAATCTGAAACAATTGGTCGACTGGTGGGAACGTCAAGAGGGACCGTCCGTATACTGTATTTTACTTAACAGATAAATCTTTCTGGCTCTGGGAGGGTCAGGACCATAAAGATACATTTTTGGTTTAGAGGATATGTACTTTTCTTCATATAATTTCTCGGTATCCTTCTCTGGGTTTTCAGCTGTAAGGAATGTGGCAAAGGCATATAGGGGCTGATTCCGACTTAGAAATGAACGCCTTTCCTACACACGCTTTCCTCCGCATTTCTCAGTATTTGGTATTCAGACTAACCTTAATTAGTCGTTAGCTCTGCTGCTGAAAACCCTCCCACTTGCTGGCCGACACATTTTCTCATGGAGTTTTCATCATTCAATATGGTTTTCAGTAAAGACATCTTCAGCCATACCTTTAAATACGGTGTACCTTTTAGGTTAGAATTTTGGCGACAGACTCGAGAGAACGGGTTCAGAATGTTAGGGAACAATGAAAGAAAAATAAATACATCCATATTCATCGCTATTACAGCACCAAAAATATTCAGATTTTGTAGATTATTTAGGTTTAGGAAAGTATTTATGAATCACAAAAACTAGTTAGGAGAGCCTTTACACACGAAAGAAAGAAAACGTTGGATTCATTCATTCAACCCATGGTAATGTTGGAATATTAGTGTACATAGAATTGTAATAGGGAGGATAGTCTATTCGCCTATTCCCGGCATTAACCATGGAACTGTATTTGTATTTATTATGTATCTCCATTAGTTCCTGACAAGGCAGCAGCTACTCTTCCTGGGGTCCAGCAAAATTAAGGCAGTTTATACTATTTTAAAAACAGATTTCCAGACACACTGTGTGCCCTCAGGCGCCTACTCCACCACTACCACATATCTACAGTACAAAATCCATGTGTACGTGTGTGTATAGTGCGTGTGTTATCGTGCATGTGTCTGTGCCCATGTGTGTGTTGCCTCACAGTCCCCGCTGTTCCAGCACTGTTGATAGTGCTGTTAAGAAGGTAGAAACTAGGGCCTGTAGGACCTGCCTTGTTGATAGTGCTGTGAAGAAGGTAGAAACTAGGGCCTGTAGGACCTGCCTTGTTGATAGTGCTGTGAAGAAGGTAGAAACTAGGGCCTGTAGGACCTGCCTTGTTGATAGTGCTGTGAAGAAGGTAGAAACTAGGGCCTGTAGGACCTGCCTTGTTGATAGTGCTGTGAAGAAGGTAGAAACTAGGGCCTGTAGGACCTGCCTTGTTGATAGTGCTGTTAAGAAGGTAGAAACTAGGGCCTGTAGGACCTGCCTTGTTGATAGTGCTGTGAAGAAGGTAGAAACTAGGGCCTGTAGGACCTGCCTTGTTGATAGTGCTGTGAAGAAGGTAGAAACTAGGGCCTGTAGGACCTGCCTTGTTGACAGTGCTGTTAAGAAGGTAGAGCAGCGCTTTACTATGGACAGACTTTTCTCCATCATAGCTACTGTTGTATCAATATATTTTGACCATGACAGTTTACAATCCAGGGTTACTCTAAGCAGTTTAGTCACCTCAACTTGCTCAAGATTTTGTTTAGGTTTAGGGTTTAGTGAATGATTTGTCCCAAAAACAATGCTTTTAGTTTTAGAAATATTTAGGACTAACTTATGCCTTGCCACCCACTCTGAAACTAACTGCAGCTCAACTGTGTGATGACACAGCTAAGTATTACACCATGTGTGAGGTTCAAACTGTTACGGCTTGGCCTGTGCTCCGCTCCGCTCTATAACCGTTTAATTAGCCTACATGCATTTTTTATATTATTATCAACTGTTACTAATGATCCTCAGCAACAACCACACAGCCGTGACAGCGTTTACAGGGAAGCAAATGAAGGTAAACTAAACAATGTAATTAAATGGAATGATAATGTAGGCTATACCAACCAAAGGAGACTGACAGTAAATCGGCAATTGAATATGTGTGGTTATTAGGATTACTGAGGGTTGATACTGATAGTGTCTAATATTTAACGTGATAGAAATAGGAGACAGAGAAAGTCGGGGGTAGCCTATAATTGAGACATTCGAGAGTGCCCATCCCTGCAAATGAAAAGGCTGTGCAATTTAAATTCTGCATAATGGCACAGCATTTTATATACTTTACTGTGGGAAAGTTGATATGTTGATACGTTTCAGTTTGCTGCCATATGACTGGTTTCACATTTGTCTGTAGTGATTATGAGGTAAAATATAACTTTAAAGGTCCTGCTCTTTCTCAAGCCTCCTCCTCTTTCTCAATTTCCAAACAGCAATGGACTGGTTTCACATTCGTTTCCAGGGAACATAAGGAAAAACCATCTAAAACTATTTCTATTTGTATTTACAATTTCCTTTTCCAAACGGATTACTAATTTACCTAGCTCCTATCAATTTATAGATTCCAGCGCATGGAAAATTGTGTTATTTCTATCGGAAATAGATGTTTTTCCACTTGAAACCGACAGGTGCTATGTGTATTTACAATCCCGATCTCATTTATCTAGGTTTTATCAATAGCTATCAATTTATAAATTACAGTGCATGGAGATTCTATCTGAAAAAATAAAGTTGATGCTTTTACGTCTTGGAACCGGCAGTTGTTGAGCACCATAACCCGTGGTGTAAAGTACTTAAGTAAAATACTTTTAAGTATTACTTAATACTTATCTGTACTTTTCTTTATTACTTATATTTTTGACTACTTTTACTTCACTACATTCCTGTCACGCCCTGATCAGTTTCACCTGTCCCTGTGATTGTCTCCACCCCCTCCAGGTGTCGTTTATTTTCCCCAGTGTATTTATCCCTGTGTTTCCTGTCTCTCTGTGCCAGTTTGTCTTGTATGTTTAGTCAAGTCAACCAGCGTGGTTTTCCTCTAACTCCTTTTCGATTATCTTTTGCTAGTCCTCCTGGTTTTGACCACTGCCTGACCCTGGACTACTTTCCCACCTGCCTGATCATCCTGCCTGCGCTGACATTGAATCTGCCTGCCCTTCGGTACCTATTGGACTCTGAACTGGTTTTTACTTTTTGCCTGTACACAACCATTCTCTTGCCTACCCATTTTGGATTAATAAACATGGGAAGACTCCAACCAAATGCCTCCTGTGTCTGCATCTGGGTCTTGCCTTGTGCCTTGATACATTCCTTAAGAAAATAATGTACTTTACTCCATACATTGTCCCTGTCACCCAAAAGTCCTTGATACATTTTGAATGCTTAGCAGGACTGGAAAATTGTCCAATTCACACACTTATCAATTGAACATCCCTGGTAATCCCTACTGCCTCTGATCTGGGGGACTCACTAAACACAAATGCTTAGTTTGTAAATTATGTTTGAGTGTCCCCCTGGCCATCGATAACTAAAACAAATACTAAAATTGTTCCGTCTGGTTGGATTAATAAGTAATTTTAAATTATTTATACTTTTGATACTTAAGTATATTTACAGACTTTTACTGGGTGACTAACTTTTAATTGGGTCGTTTTTTATTACGGTATCTTTACTTTTACTCAAGTATGACTATTGGGAACTTTTTCCACCATTGACCATACCCCACATACACGTCACGCAATATTCCAAATGAAATCGTAGTGGAAATTTCCTGTATTACCGAATCACAAGAGAGCAAAACCCACACAAGTCCATCTTTAATTATATGAGCTCCATCACAACCCTGTGACTCTCAGATCAATTCAGTGTCTATAAGAATTCTGAGAGTGCTTACACATTGCAACTGAGATCCTTTATAGCAAAGACACACCCCACTAGTCGACATGACAAATAACAGATCTTAAAAACATTATACAAAGAAAGATTTTACTTAAGAGAGGAGTATCCCATCGCCAGACAGTATTTAGCTATAAATTATTGTTCAGTTTGGTCTCCTAAACTAAGCTCTTATCTCATTCTTGGTACAAAATAGTACCAAGACATTACCTCACCCAATGGTATATATCAATTGGCATTTTAGACACTCCCATCCCAAATACAACTCATCCTGGACAAGCTCACGGAGAGGAGAGTGAGCCTCTAGGTCAAGATAAGGGCAACCTCAGAGGGAACATAGAATGGTTCCAGACACTGCCATCCTCCTCTCCCCGATGGGAAAAGTAGGGAGTGACTGGCACAGACATTGTGAAGCCAAGAGATAATTGGTTCCCCCTCAATCGTCCCTTCACATGGTTTAAAAGATACGTTTACATATGAAGACAAGCTTGACCTCTCCCCTTTCCGTGGCCCAAGTAACTGAACCCTGAGAGAACAGAACTGCAAACGGCCAACACTATAGTACACCAAAATACAGTCTAAATGACAAGTATCTCACAAGCATATTATGAAAATAAAACATCTTATCTATGTTACCCAACTAATTCTGCCACGACAGTCCACAGCTACAGTTGAAGTTTACATACTGTCACGACCATCTTCCTGGAAATGACTGGGCCAAAGCGCAGCATGATGAGCGTACATCTCTTTTTATTTGTAATGAATGTCGCCAACAAAACAAGGAAACGACCGTGAAGCTTAACTTGGGCAATCATGCCACTAACAAAGTCACCTACCCACAAATGCGAAAGGAAAAAAGGCTGCCTATGTATGACTCCCAATCAGACTCCCGGACTGGGGACCATCGCTGGAGGCCCCCCCCGACTGGCCTGTGGAGCAGGCACAGGACTCACCAGGCTGGGGAGACCTACTGGAGGCCTGGTCCTTGGAGGAGGGACAGGATGAATACCGTCATACCGTCGCCGCTGCTCCTTTGCTGCCTTTAATTCCTCCTTTGGACGGCGATATTCCCCAGCCTGCCTCCAGGTTCCTTTACCATCCAGGATTTCCTCCCAAGTCCATGAGTCCAGAAAGGAAAAAAGGCTGCCTAAGTATGACTCCCAATCAGAGACAACGATAGACAGCTGCCTCTGATTGAGAACCACACCAGGCCAAACACAAAAAATAGAAAACATAGAAATAAAGAAACTAGAATGCCCACCCTAGTCACATCCTGGCCTAACCAACATAGAGAATAAAAGCCTCTCTATGGCCAGGGCGTGACACATACACTTAGGTTGGAGTCATTAAAACTTGTTTTTCAACCACTCCACAATTTTTTTGTTAACAAACTATAGTTTTGGCAAGTCGGTTAGGACATCTACTTTGTACATGACACAAGTAATTTTTTCCAACAACTTGTTACAGACAGATTATTTCACTTATATTTCACTGTATCACAATTCCAGTGTGTCAGAAATGTACATACACTAAAATTACAGTGCCTTTAAACCGCTTGGAAAATAACAGAAAATTATTTAATGGCTTTAGAAGCTTCGGATAGAGTAATTGACATAATTTGAGTCAAACATTACTTGACATCATGGGAAAATCAAATGAAATCAGCCAAGACCTCAGAAAATAACTGTAAACCTCCACAAGTCTGGTTCATCCTTGGGAGCAATTTCCAAACGCCTGAAGGTACCACGTTCATCTGTACAAACAATAGTATGCAACTATAAACACCATGGAACCACGCAGCCGTCATACCAATACGTCAAGGCTGAGATATGTCTGTTCTTCCAACAGTCCGTCTCCTTCCTAGGGTACCGCATTTCCACTTCAGGGGTGGAGATGGAGAGTGACCGGATTTCAGCCGTGCGTAATTGGCCAACTCCCACCATGGTAAAGGAAGTGCAGCGGTTTCTAGGGTTTGCCAACTTCTACCGGAGGTTTATCCAGGGTTTTGGTCAGGTAGCAGTTCCCATTACCTCACTGCTGAAGGGGGGACCGGTGTGGCTGCAGAAAGCTCCCTGTGCTTTCTTTTCGAAGAAGCTCAGCCCAGTGGAGCGAAACTATGATGTGAGGGACCGGGAGCTGTTGGCTGTTGTCAAGGCTCTGAAGGCGTGGAGACATTGGCTTGAGGGGGCTAAACACCCTTTTCTCATCTGGACTGAGGTCTTGGCAATCTGGAGTACATCCGGGCAGTGAGGAGACTGAATGCCAGGCAAGGTGGGCCATGTTCTTTACCCATTTTGTTTTCACTCTGTCCTACAGACCAGGTTCCCAGAATGCTAAGGCAGACACACTGTCCCGGATATATGACACAGAGGAGCGGTCCATGGATCACACTCCCATACTTCCGGCCTCCTGCCTGGTGGCACAGGGGGTGTGGGAGCTGGATGCAGACATCGAGTGGGCTTTACGCACAGAGCCCACTCCCCCCCCAGTGTCCAGCTGGGCGCCTGTACGTTCCGTCTGCTGTCCGCGACCGTTTGATCTATTGGGCCCACACGTCACCCTCCTTTGGTCATCCTGGCATCGGTCGGATGGTGCGTTGCCTTAGTGGGAAGTACTGGTGGTCCACCTTGGCCAAGGACGTGAGGGTTTATGTTTCCTCCTGCTCAGCGTGCGCCCAGTGCAAGGCTCCCAGGCACCAGCCCAGAGGGAAATTACAACCCCTACCCGTTCCACAACGGCCATTGTCGCACCTGTCGGTGGACTTCCTGATGGATCTTCCTCCCTCACAGGGCAACACCCCGATCCTGGTTGTTGTGGATCGGTTTTCTAAGTCCTGCCGTCTCCTCCCTTTGCCCGGTCTGCCTACAGCCCTACAGACTGTGGAGGCCCTGTTCACTCACGTCTTCCGGCACTATGGAGTGCCTGTGGACTGATCGGGGTCCCCAGTGCACGTCCAGGGTCTGGAGAGCATTCATGGAACATCTGGGGGTCTCGGTAAGCCTCACCTCAGGTTTTCACCCCAAGAGTAACGGGGGCAGGTGGAGAGAGTAAACCAGGATCTGGGTAGGTTTCTGCGGTCATATTGCCAGGCCCGACCGGGGGAGTGTGCAGTGTTCATCTCCTAGGCAGAGATGGCCCAAAACTCACTCCGCCACTCCTCCACTAACCTCTCCCCCTTCCAGTGCGTACTGGGGTATCAGCCAGTTCTGGCACCTTGGTATCAGAGCCAGATCGAAGCTCCTGCGGTGGACGAATGGTTCAGGCACGCGGAGGAGACATGGGAAGCTGCCCGTGTTCACCTTCAACGGGTCGTGCTGCATCAGAAAGAGAACGCATACCGTCGCCGCAGTGAGGCCCTGGTGTTCGCACCGGGGGACAAGGTCTGGCTCTCGACCAGAAACCTCTCCCTCCGCCTGTCCTGCTGGAAGCTGGGTCCGCGGTGTGTTTGGCCATTCATGACTTCCGCCAAAGTCGGTCCCTCCTTGTTCGGGCGGCGTTCGGCGGTTGACTTCATCGGCCTTCTAGCCATCGCCGATCCACTTTTAATTTTCCATTTGTTTTGTCTTTGTCTTGCACACCTGGTTTCAGTCCCCAAATTACTTGTTCATTATTTAACCCTCTGTTCCCCCATGTTTGTTTGTGAGTAATTATTTGTATGAAATACGGTCCGTTATGTGGGCTTGCTTTATTGTATTGTATTTGTCTATGTTTGAGTAAATTATTTTTATTTATCTGCTGTCCTGAGCCTGATTCCTTTACACAAGCTACACACAGACCTCATTACAGTTCAATGTTCTCTACATACGGTATATAGTACTCTGTGGCTGCCTATATAGTCCCAAGCTCTCGATTTAATCACAGGTGGTATGGGTACTAAATGGATCTGGTCTAAACCCTACATTGGGGGTCGAGCTTTACATTAGGTCGAATGAGGCGGGGTGTCTTCCAAGATTCCCAGTTCAAAGTCAACATTTTCCAATGAGCCCATGGCTGGAGTGCAAGGAGTTGTTAAGAGGCTAGGGCCAAGGCTAGAGTTAGAGTCAACATACTTTCTGCGACTATCTGGAGGGTTAGGGTTAGCATTAAGGTTCTGGAGTGAGCTATTTTGCCCTGAGTGGTAAAGGCTATGGTTAGGGTGAAGTGATGGCGCCGTAGGGGAAGATTTCCGTTTTATCGGCTCTTAACAAACCATGCTATTTAATTAGTTTTTTCATGTTGTTTGTAACTTGTTTTGTACATAATGTTGCTGCTACCATCTCTTATGACCGAAAAGAGCTTCTGGACATCAGAACTGCGATTGCTCACATCAAATTGGACAAGGAGTTCTTCTTCCATGAGACGGGAGATGGGAGGGATATAATACAGACACCCGACCAGGACTGTTATTCGCTGGAGAAGGAAACAGAGATTTCGCGGAAAGAGATCAGGGAGAATCAGGCGACGAATGGCTAATCTGCCCTTGCCTTCTGTCCTGCTAGCTAACATTCAATCGCAGTAAAATAAATGGAACAAACTGAAAGCACGTTTATCCTACCAACGGGACATTATAAACTGTAGTATCTTATGTTTCACGGAATCATGGCTGAACGACGACATTAGGAACATATAGCTGGCAGGTTATACACTCTATCGGCCTGACAGAACAGCAGCCTCTGGTAAAACACGGGGCAGGGGGCCTATGCATTTATGTAAACAACATCTGGTGCACGATATCTAAGGAGTCTCAAGCTATTGCTCACCTGAGGTAGAGTATCTCATGATAACCTGTAGACCACACTATCTACCTAGAGATTTTTCATCTGTATTTTTCATAGCTGTCTACATACCACCACAGGCCGATGCTGGCACTAAAACCGCACTCAATAAAGCTGTATACCGCCATAAGCAAACAGGAAAACTCTCATCCAGAGGCGCCGCTCCTAGTGGCCGGGGAGTTTAATGCAGGGAAACTTAAATCAGTTTTACCTAACTTCTATCAGCATGTTAAATGTGCAACCAGAGGGAAAAAAACTCTGGACCAAATTGACGCCACACACAGAGACGCATACAAAGTTCTCCCTCACCCTCCATTTGGTAAATCTGACCATAATTCTATCCTCCTGATTCCTGTTTACAAAGCAAAAATTAAAGCAGGAGGCACCAGTGACTCGGCCTATAAAAAAGTGGTCAGATGAAGCAGATGCTAAACTATAGGACTGTTTTGCTTGCACAGACTAGAATATTTTCTGGGATTCTTCCGATGGCATTGAGGAGTACACCACATCAGCCATTGGCTTTATCAATAAGTGCATTGAGGCCGTCGTCCCCACAGTGATTGTACATACCCCAACCAGAAGCCATGGATTACAGGCAACATTCGCACTGAGCTAAAGGGTAGAGCTACCGCTTTCAAGTAGCGGGACTCTAACCCGGAAGCTTATGTGAAATCTTGCTATGCCCTCCGATGAACCATCAAACAGGCAAATCGTCAATACAGGACTAAGATCGAATCATACTACACCGGCTCCAACGCTCGTTGAATGTGGCAGGGTCTGCAAACTATTACAGACTACAAAGGGAAGCACAGTCAAGAGCTGACCAGTGACACGAGCCTACTAGACAAGCTAAATAACTTCTATGTTCGCTTCGAGGCAAGTAACACTGAAACATGCATGAGAGCATCAGCTGTTCCGGACGACTGTGTGATCACGCTCTCCGCAGCCGATGTGAGTAAGACCTTTAAACAGGCCGCAGGGCCAGACGGATTACCAGGACGTGTACTCCGAGCATGTGCTGACCAATTGGCAAGTGTCTTCACTGACATTTTCAACCTCTCCCTGTCTGAGTCTGTAATACCAACATGTTTCAAGCAGTCCACCATAGTCCCTGTGCCCAAGAACATTAAGGTATCCTGCCTAAATTAATAGCGACCCATAGCACTCACGTCTGTAGACATGAAATGCTTTGAAAGGCTGGTCATGGCTCACATCAACACCATTATCCCATTAACCCACTCCAATTTGCATACCGCCCCAACAAATCCACAGATGATGCCATCTCCATTGCACTCCACACTGCCCTTTCACACCTGGACAAAAGGAACACCTATGTGAGAATGCTATTCATTGACTACAGCTCAGCGTTCAACACCATAGTGCACTCAAAGCTTATCACTAAGCTAAGGACCCTGGGACTAAACACCTCCCTCTACAACTGGATCCTGGACTTCCTGACGGGCCGCCCCCAGGTGGTAAGGGTAGGTAACAACACATCCGCAACACGGGGGCCCATCAGGGGTGCGTGCTCAGTCCCCTCTTGTACTCTCTGTTCACTCATGACTGCATGGCCAGGCACGACTCCAACACCATCATTAAATTTGCTGATGGCACAAGTGGTAGGCCTGATCACCTACAACGATGAGACAGCCTATAGGTAGGTCAGAGACCTGTGTGGTGCAAGGACAATAACCTCTCCCTCAACGTGATCAAGACAAAGGAGATGATTGTGGACTAAAGGAAAAAAAGGACTGAGCACGCCCTCATTCTCATCGACGAGGCTGCAGTGGAGAAGGTTGAGAGCTTCTCCACTGCACACCATGACAGTCGTGAAGAGGGCACGACAAAACCTATTCCCACTCAGGAGAATGAAAAGATTTGGCATGGGTCCTCAGATCAGCTGCATCACTGCCTGGTATGGCAAATGCTCGGCCTCGGACCGCAAGGCACTACAGAGGGTAGTGTGAACGGCAGTACATCACTGGAGCCAAGCTTCCTGCCATCCAGGACCTCTATACCAGGCGGTGTCAGAGGAAGGCCCTAAAAATTGTCAAAGACTCCAGCCACCTTAGTCAGACTGTTCTCTCTGCTACCACACGGTAAGTGGTACCAGAGTGCCACCAAGTCTAGGTCCAAGAGGCTTCTAAACAGCCTCTACCCCCAAGCCATAAGACTCCTGAACATCTAGTCAAATGGCTACCCAGAGTATTCACATTGCCCCACCCCCCTCATCTCTTTAATTACGTGTTACTTTTATTGCTGATTCTTATCTGTAGTTTTTGAAACTGCACTGTCAGTTAGGGGCTCGCAAGTAAGCATTTCACCTGTTGTATTCAGGGCATGTGACTACTCAAATTTGACTTGAAAGCACCTTTTTTTCTAGGAGTGTAACCTTAAGATACAAATATACAACAAACAGTGACAATATTCATGTGAAAAATATTTTATTTGAAACAAACATTTTACAAAACCACTCTTATTCACCATACTGTAGGCTAGATCCACCAGCATACAAGCCGATTTTCTGCACTAAAATCGTTTACAGCCAACAATATAAGTGCTGTATATCTGTGAAGCTTTGAAAGTTGCATCAATCATTGATTTCTTCTCACAAGGTGTATACAGAAGCTTCTCAAACAACCTGCAGTTATTGTCGAAGACATCTGTTCAGACTGATCAATAATGACAGAAGTGCTGGGAGTCACTCATAACTACTCAACTAGTTATAACGATTGTTGACATGTAATAAATTCGTAAGGACTTGGATGATCTAAAACTCTGTCAAAATGGCCTGTGGTCAAAACTAGTGTACCACATAGGAAGTAGGTCACCGTTTGAGATGCACCCTTGAGTACTCCAGATGTTATTACCAACTTAAAACAAGATATACGATGTGACAATGTCTTTGAGCCACAACAGGTGTCCATTTTGGTTTTGTGCTTTTCAACATGACATTGTCAGCTCAATTCATCTTTATATGCACACATTTTAAATACAGCTTAGCCAAATTGTACAATAAAAACTTGAGTAATACATTTGATTTTATTTGCAACAAGAACCATAACTAATCTAGGGGGAAAATGCATTAGAAATGTGCCTGTAAAAGAAGTGGCCTATTTTAGAATGTTGGGCGTTGTCTAAAGCCTCTACAGTAGGTAAAAAAAAAAATGAAAATACAACAAGAAAACGTTAAAAAGTCCCACCCCCAAACATGTGATATCATTGAAAAGCCCAGAATGTCCTCTCAAAGTTACAACAGGACTTAACACAGTGGCATGTACGGCCTCAGAGATACGGATCAACAATTACTGTCCATTAGAGTGGACAAAAATGAATTGCTGGGTCTCAGGAGGATGAAGACATTTCAAGAAGTAGTAGTGTTATTTGGGTTGATCCAGGACACTTGGGTTTAAAAACAGTAAAGAGTACCCTGGTTATTGAAAGAGCAGCAAATAATTTAATAGAAAAATTATGTACAAAGCCATCAAGCACACATCTTTGTAGCTTTTAGAAGAGATACCAAAATCCAAACAGTGATTAGATCAAAGTGTGAAAACTCTCAGTCAGCACGAAGGATTTGGGATTCATTGTTCTATTGTGTCACACAAGATGGAGTCTAAAGGTCACAGTTCACAGGGTTCTTCTGTCCTGGTCCTGAGTGGAGGCTGAAACAGACAGATGAATGCCATTAATGATTAGGATACAGGTTGTAACCGAATGTCAGTACTATATAACTGCAATTTATTACTGCGCAGGAATAAGAGCAACTTAATGTAAAGCGTTAGCGGAGGTTTTTGTTTACACAGATGTAACGTAGTTAATTGATCCAGTGGAGAAATGTACCTGTTAAGTCTCTGAACCGTCTCTTCGCCTCTGCTCTTTCTTCTGAATCAAAATACCACACTGTTACAGCATATCTGGAACAAAGCAAAATTCTAAATAATTAATACATAATTACACTGTATCTTTATCACATTATTATTATAAAGATTTTCATAACAGTGTGATGCATCATACAGACCTTGTTGCATATGACGGCAGCACCTCGTGTGGATTCCTTCTATCTGACCAGAAGAACAACAGTCTGTCAAACAGGGGCTCAACATCTGCAACGTAGGATTTGCCCTCAGGAAATATCCTAAGAATTCCTCCTTGCTCCTGCAACATAACAAATACATATTGTTGACTTCAGCTTCACAGAATAAGAAGTTACGCTAGAAGAGGCTTGGTATGCATTTGACAAAGATCAGAAGCCAAAGGGGGTTTTCCAACAAGCGGTGGGCGTACTATTTTTATGGCAATATCTCACATTTTCATGTATAAACCATGCTTAAAATAAACCATGCTTAAATATAATGACAATCGTTCATTATGTCATAGCGGGAACTAAACAATGAGTGACTTTCTTGGAAATGTACCTGTAATTTAAAAGGATTGGCGTTGATTGCACCTAAATAATTGTATAATAGGTGACAATAAATATATGTAATAAGAATGTATACATGTAATAATGTTTAATATATTTTCATTAAAAAATAATAATAATAATAATACTTGTGTAGTTAATTTAATGATTATGTAATGCATGGGTAATGAATCTACCACTCCACCTCTGCATTCCAGTTCTTGTTCAGGTAGTAGATACAGGTGACACAGCGACCGTCAGCGTTGGGATTGTCCACATGCTTAACATATCCCGTCCCATTTCCTGGATAGCACGCCACCATCGCCTGAAATAGACAAAACACAAAACATCAATTCTGAGTCCATTCCACATTATATTTAGTATACTCGCTAATAATCATTAGATAATATGTAACAAACAGACTGTAGTGTACCCAATTACAGAAGCCTTCGTGTGGGAAAGTATTTGTGTATTTTGCAATGGCCTTGGAATATTCTAAGAATACAGAAATAGCTTCTGCATTTCAGAGACAAAAATAGAACAAGAACAGATTTATGAGTAAATACCTTGGTTGCAAAAATTTCCTGTAAGCATTGCGTGGAGAGGGTGCGTTGTGGTTTCAGAAGGACTGGCCTACGTGCATTCAGTTAGCAGTCCAAGGAAACACAATTAACCAAACTCGTCATTTATCTTGTGATAAGAAAGCCAAGAAAAGCCATCAAAGCCATGCTAATGAAAACGCTTGTGGTCAAGGGGCCAAGAGTAGACACATTGGATCAGATAGGTTTGCTAGAGGCCCAGTCAAGGCAACATTTTGTCAAATGATATTTGATTTTGGCAACTTGTGATATTTTGCATGTGTGACACAGTGCAGATGCAAAGGAACAGGATTGGATCCAAATATTTTGTTGAAACATGATCAGATAATGGGATTCCACAATATGTGGCAGGTAGCTTAGCGGTTAGAGCATTGGGCCAGTAACCAAAAGGGTGCTAGTTTGAATCCCCGAGGCAAAAAATAAATAAATCTGTCGATCTCTCCTTGAGGATGGAACTTAACCCTAACATTTCCATTTCACAAAACACTTGTACAGAATGTACAAATATAAGCAACTCCTATTTGACCTTGTGGTTGTACAGCCCTATTCTTTCAGCCTAACAAAACAGCTGTACCTTCCTAACCCTTAGGAAACAGGAGGTCCTGTTCGTGCCTATAGAGGTTTGACCTTCGACCCTCACATTACAGAAAAAGATCACTGGACTCAGACTGCCTACACATTGAATTCAGCCACTGCGTTGCCTAATAAGTGACTTCCCTGAAGGTAGTGTGACAAGCACAGCGGTGGCTAAAAAAACTATGCATTTCCTTTCCAGTTGCTAGGATACAATGCAAAGGGACAAATCTGTGGTCTTACGTCAGGGAAAATTACATTTACAATTTAACAGCAACCTTTAGACATGCATCATATAAATCAAACTTCTCTCTCCTTTGATTACTGATCGATTGATGCATGCATACACCTACATAATACATCTGCAATAAAATCACTCTTCAGAAGCAACATCACAAGGGCCTTATCTGGTCAAGTGATCCTTTAGTTCATTTGCACAGCATCATATCTCAGCACGTGCTGAGGAAAGGAGTATTATGACACACCCAGTGTTTACTGTCTACAGTGCGGGAACATATGCATGTACGCACAGTGTTGTCAAAGAACAGTGAAAACACGTGAAACAAGAGAGAAAGGAAGACAGCGAGGAAGGGGAAGTCCACACACAGAGCAAAGCTGGCAGGCTGCCAGGATGTTGAAGGTTTAATGACAGAGCTACGTGTGGAGCGTGAGCCAGCAGACTCCACATGTACTACTGCTAGGTCTACCTACCTCTCCCCCCCGCTCTTCCACCCCCCCCCCCCTCCTCCTCTCTCACTCACTCACTCTATACATCCATTGACTTAGATCTGTAAATAATTTTAGAGATAACGTCAGATATATTTTTGCTCTTCTTAATTTCAAATCAAGGTAAACATCTAGCTTTTGTTGTTACTTTTTATAATCAGTCCATCTGATCAATGGGTTGTCTACATAAGGTTGGGAGCAGGATCCAGGCATGTGCGAAAGAGAGAAGGGCGTGGTGGGATGTAAAGTGTGTGTGTGTGTGTGTGTGTGTGTGTGTGTGTGTGTGTGTGTGTGTGTGTGTGTGTGTGTGTGTGTGTGTGTCCAGCATCTATGCTGCAATAGTCTATGTGCTGGGGGGCTAGGGTCAGTCTGCCCTATCTGGTGTAATTATCTTGTATTATATGTGGGGTCATGTGTGAACTTAGAAATTAGAGGTAACATACCTCTCTCTGTGTCTGTCTGATTGCCTAGGTCTGCTACGCTATGAAACCACACACTACCGGCCGCAATTGATATGGTGAAAACAATGTGTGGGGAATCAGAGGCACAGACACTCACATTAATACCTTTATCAGATAACACGGTTAAACAAAAAATGCATGATATTGCTAGCAATCAAGAGGAAACGGACTGAACACCTCAAACTCCCCAGCTTATGCTCTACAAATGGACGTTAGCTGTGAGGACCGAGATTGCCATGCATTGACTTTTGTTCGCTATATATGTCAGGGGATGCTATTCACAAGGACATATTGTTATTTCTAACGATTCCCAAGATTGAAACGGCCTATGGGATGTTCAGTGTGTTGCGTGGCTATATTGTCGAAAAACTGATTCCATATGGGATCGAACGGTGGGCTTTTGCACAGATGGGCTCCGTCATGGGGGCGGTGTGTAGGCCAAAGGGACTAAAAGAGAATACCCTGCAGTCTCCCTCTGAGCATTAATGCCTGCGTTCAAAACAGCTGGAAACTCTGACATGGGAACTCTGAAATCTCAGACTTCTGACTTCAGTGCGTTCAATACAACTGGGAGCTCAGAAAGAAACGAGCTCCGACTGGGAAAGATTGGTATGAACCGTCATCTAACTCAGAATTCTAACTCGGGAACTCAGGCCTCTTTCTGGAGCTCTGATTTTCCGACCTAAAGATCACTGACGGAAAAATAAGATATCAAATCACGACATCTTATTTTTCCAAGTTCCCAGTTGTCTTGAAAGCACCATAAAACTTATGGCAGGCTACCCGTCGCCAGCTCATATCTGTGTGAACCTGGATTCAGTACGCTCGTCTGCATTAAAACCAAATATCAATCCAGGTTGGGTGTGACAGCTGAGATGAGGTGCGCACTGTGGACCACGTCCCCTGACTGAGAAGCTTTGATGTGAGCTTTGATGCATCAAGCACACCCATCTCATTAGTGGTGGTGAGATAAGATCCATTATGTCAGACTAATTAGCAATTGACTGGCCCCACATTAAAAGTATGTGATTGTGAGTTGAGAAGACAATCAGAAATACTGTTGGAATGTTTTTCAATTCACTGACATAGCCCCAAATAAAAAAAACTTTTCACATGGGTGGGGTTGCGAGAATTTTCAAATATCAAAATGGGGTCTTAGCCCAAAAAATTTTGCGAACTCCGTCTTGGAGACACACAATTATTATAAATGCATGAGGATAAAAAGGGGAGTAATAAATACACAAAATGGTGGTTATCCAAAGTTCACTGACATTTAAATCAAAGACAGTACAGTATGAAGAGGGGCTAAAACTGCTTCGCCAATAGAAATCCCCGATCACACTTGTAGGGGATGTCAGCTAAGCTCATGCGTAGTAGAAACACATCGGGTCTAATGGTAGTCTCATGCCGCACTGCACAGGCCGTAAAAATCAAAAGGGCCTCCATCGATATAGTTATTTTTGTACGAAAATGTTTTAAAGTGTCAATTTGTCACTTTCACAAGTTTGGCGTAATAAGATGTTCAACCACTTATGACATTGGCTCAAATCTAGGTTTTGCCTTTAGATTTAAAAAATGAATAACTAAGGAAGAATGTCTCAATTCTCTCATTTACTTCTCAAACCCAGGCCTGGCCTGTTTTACAAAAGTTCCTGGAAGTCTTGTGATGTTGTGCCTCTGAGTTTAGAAACTCTGATAACGTTCTAGCCAGCCAACTTCAGCTAACTCAGACACATCAAACACACATTTTTGTCAAAAACAAGTAATATATATAAAATATTTAATTAATAGTTTATTTTAGAATGTAGGTAACAGTTTTATAAAAGCAGCAAGACATAAGGTAGTGCTGTATCATGAATACAGTCACAGGTAAATGGGTTGACTGGCCCATCGCCTAGGGCCACACAAGGCCATTTACCTGCGACTGTATTCGTGATACAGCACTACCTTGTGCCTTGATGCTTAATTATACCATGGCATTGTTGAATACCCGTTTCTGATTGGCTTGAAGGGCATTCTAGAGCGTGCATTATTTCCCTATAATGCATGGTAATATTCAATGGATATTAAGTTCATTCTTACATGTTCTTTGTTTGAGCTGCTTTTGAAAGCAAAAGTCAAATTGAAAAAATTATTGGGGTTGTTGAATTCGACTTTCATAATAACAAGCTATGAGGATGGTTTCTTAGCTAGCAAGTCTGGTCAATGGTTATGTCCAGAGAAACTATCTAGTAAGCTTGCTAACTAGCTACTTCAGTTGGTGTTAAACACATTTCTAGCAGCAAATGTGTTCAATCATAGCCGTGTTAAAAGCGGGATAGTCTCGGTGCTCCATGCGTTCTCTGTTAAACAAAGCAATTCGGACGAAGGTTATAGTGCCACTCCGCTACTCGTCGTGGGACACACCTTCCACAGTGTGCATTATTTTCCATTTAATGCATAGCCCCTCGATGATTATCCCTTAAATATCGTTCAACATTCATAGCTCTAGATACAATATTAACACAATCAAATCGAATATAAGGACAAAGTGATCATTTTTTTCCCACCTTCAAAACCAAGGAAATACACGCAATTTATGCACAATTGTCGCACAACTTACCTTTGATCTTTCTCGAATAATACTTTTCCCAAGTCGGCCGATGCAATGAGAAACCAACTTATCGATTAAAGTAAGGAGGATGTTAATAGCCTCGCACCCCCTTTCAACTCCACTGACCCAGGCTATCTTGTCACCCCGAATGTTCCTTTTGGAAATCCCACAACTCCGGTCAGGACCAGCTAGCTGTCCGTCCTGCAGAACTCCAGAGCTGTGCAGCTCTTTCACTTGGTCCAAAACAAAGTGTCCAACCAATTCTCCTAGGAAGTTATCCACGTAAAAGAATCCTTGGTCAAGTAGGGACGGGACAATCAGGTCCAGGGCTAACCGCTCCAAGTCTGTGTCCAATGCATGTTGCAGAAGAGGCATTTTCGCGATTTATGAAGAATTTAACTAGTAAGCTTCTAAAGTTATATTACTGAAACTGCCACGATAGTGTCAGTGCGTTAGGCTCGCTGATACATATGTTTCAATAATGCAGCTGTTCTCGCTCTGCAGTAACGAGTACAATATATTCTTAAGAGACGCAATTTCACAAGAGTTCTGTTCTGCAGCAAAGTGTAAAGAAGCAGCGAATGAGAGGCACCTGCATATAAATACGGAACGTGCTGGATGTGTTGTAGCACTAGAGGGGCGGAGGCAAGGACTTTCATTAATTGAAATAACTTTCTGCATAGTTCACGCTTTCAATTTGTCGTTTTCGTAAGGGATGATAAAATACAGATATTTATAAGTATTTTTGGGCTAATTGGCCTATTCAATTTATTTTAAAAATAATACATGTTTATTTCTGTGCAAGTGTGATGCAAGTGTGATGCCGCCATTGCCGATTCCACCAGGCGCATGTAGCCCTCGAAGCCGCTTGATCGCTGTACTTTCTCTCCGCAGACAAAGATTTTTCTAACTAATCCAAGATAGACCACAGCCTGTAGCTTCCAAGAGGAGCAAATTAATCATACCCGGCAGAACAAGCAAAGAGATGGCAGAGCCATGCACGAGCTCGCGAGATCTTATTGGCGAGTTCTAATTGAAATTTGCATATTTCCGTTAGGGAACGCTTACTCTGTGAAGTGCGTGCAATAACTCAATTCACCATTGTACTCCTTTTAAACAACGCATTTAAAAAAAACTTTGGCAAAGGGTGAAGTCTACAAAACTTTGTCCTGTTCCTAATAGATTCTAGTTTTGGGAACAGGAAAATATATTGAGTGCAAATGTTGGGCTTCCTCTCATCACCATATATGGTAGTGAGTAGAAACGCCAAGAGGATGCTTCAGATTTATACATCCTGTGAAACATCTGACTGATTGTTCTAGCTGTGCTACAGAAGTTAAATTAACATGACCATAGTTCATGAGCCAGGGGGTCGGTCGGGCTCACTCGGGTAGACGATGTCTCATGGTAACTTATTTAAATGTTTATGTCCCTAGAGTTGGAAAATGTGTGATAGCAGTGCAGCAATAGTAACTTTCTGTGTATAACTCTTCTTTCATCCCTCCATCCATAAAATGTTATATGACAAACAATATCAGTATACAACAAGTTATTGCTTACTTATACCCTTTAATCATATATCATTGGAAAGCTTAGATTCACAGCTATCCATTAGACACATTTTCAGAATGTTCAGGTCAACAGAATTCTGACCTCTAGGGTAGGCTACATATCAGAATAATCTGTATGAATTGCTTTAAAACGGACACCCTGATACATTTTAAACTTTGTTTGACAAGTGGTTCTAAAAGGTAATTAAATTAGCTTTCAAATCATATTTAATATAACCAACTTTGAAAGCACCAGCTACAAACATTGTTTAAAAATCTCAAATGTTGTGCCTTGACATTAGAATGTTGGAAGTTTAGCCATAGAATTCCATGTAATTGGGCAGCTATGTTTTTGGATTGTAACTTTGGTGATAGAGGCACCAATTTGCACACACACAGCTAGAACAGGGTTTAAAAAAAATGTGTAGATACAGGGCCATAACAGAATTCACGCATTAACCCCACAGAATACTTTTTCCAATATGACCACCAAACAACTCAATGGGGTCTTATTGGACAATTTCACATTGTAATGGAATGTAGGCTACGGGCAAGTTTATAGTCCTCATAATGAAAACAGCTATTAGGATAACATTGTATATCATTTTAATCGGCTCACATCCATGACTATTCACCTGTCCATTTGATATGTTTGAAGATTAATATTGCAATTATTGATCATACATCTTTAGAAATCAGAAAAACGGACTGCTTTTTTTGGCACATTCTTACCACAATTTGGTGATAATTTAACACCTGTATATATCTGGCTCATGTGGATGTGTATTCTACACTGTGCGCAAGGAGGAGGAAGAGATGCATTCTGAGAAGCACAAGCATGACCATTGCTCAAAATGCTATTGAGGGAAAAATACAGTTTTAAAAGCAAATACTGTTGTTCTAGTTACAGAGAGGAGAGTCACAGCTTTAAGTGAGTACAGTTGAAGTCGGAAGTTTACATACACTTAGGTTGGAGTCATTAAAACACGTTTTTCAACCACTCCACAAATTTCTTGTTAACAAACTATAGTTTTGGCAAGTTGGTTAGGACATCTACTTTGTGCATGACACAAGTAATTTTTCCAACAATTGTTTACAGACAAATTATTTCACTTATAATTCACTGTATCACAATTCCAGTGGGTCAGAAGTTTACATACACTAAGTTGACTGTGCTTTTAAACAGCTTGGAAAATTACAGAAAATGATGTCATGGCTTTAGAAGCTTCTAATTGACATAATTTGAGTCATTTGGAGGTGTACCTGTGGATGTATTTCAAGGTCTACCTTCAAACTCAGTGCCTCTTTGCTTGACATCATGGGAAAATCTAAAGAAATCAGCCAAGACCTGGTTCATCCTTGGGAGCAATTTCCAAATAGCTGAAGGTACCATGTTCATCTGTACAAACAATAGTACGCAAGTATAAACACCATGGGACCACACAGCCGTCATACTGCTCAGGAAGGAGATACGTTCTGTCTCCTAGAGATTAATGTACTTTGGTGTCGAAAAGTGCAAATCAATCCCAGAACAACAAGGACCTTGTGAAAATGCTGGAGGAAACAGGTACAAAAGTATCTATATCCACATTCAAATGAGTCCTATATCAACATAACCTGAAAGGCCACTCAGCAAGGAAGAAGCCACTGCTCCAAAACCGCCATAAAAAAGCCAGAATACGGGTTGCAACTGCACATGGGGACAAAGATCGTACTTTTTAGAGAAATGTCCTCTGGTCTGATGAAAAAAAAATAGAACTGTTTGGCCATAATGACCATCGTTATATTTGGAGGAAAAAGGGGGAGGCTTGCATGCTGAAGAACATCATCCCAACCGTGAAGCACTGGAGTTGCAGCATCATGTTGTGGGGGTGCTTTGCTGCAGGAGGGACTGGAGCACTTCACAAAAAAGATGACATCATAAGGACGGAAAATGATGTGGATATATTAAAGCAACATTCCAAGACATCAGTCAGGAAGTTAAAGCTTGGTTGCAAATGGGTCTTCCAAATGGACAATGACCCCAAGCATACTTCCAAAGTTGTGTCAAACTGGCTTAAAAGTCAATGTATTGGACTGGCCATCAAAAAGCCCTGACCTCAAGCCTATAGAACATTTGTGGGCAGAACTGAAAAGCGTGTACGAGCAAGGAGGCCCACAAACCTGACTCAGTTACACCAGCTCTGTCAGGAGGAATGGGCCAAAATTCACCCAACTTATTGTGGGAAGCTTGTGGAAGGCTACCCTTAAACATTTGACCCAAGTTAAACAATTTATAGGCAATGCTATCAAATACTAATTGAGTGTATGTAAACTTCTGACCCACTGGGACTGTGATGAAATAAATAAAAGCTGAAATAAATTGTTCTCTCTACAATTATTCTGACATTTCAAATTCTTAAAATAAAGTGGTGATCCTAACTGACCTAAGACAGGGAATTTTTAATAGGATTAAATGTCAGGAACTGTGAAAAACTGAGTTGAAATGTATTTGGTTAAGGCATATGTAAACCTCCGACTTCAACTATATACAATGTATTTCTCACCTCTTAATATTGAGTTCATGGCACCACTTTACAACCGGAGTAGTTGTAGCCTAGGCCCATCACTGGAATGTTTGTGTAGGACATTAGCTTACATTTACTGATACATTTACAAATTAGCCTACATGGCTATCTAGCAACAATATCATATTTGGAGTTAGCAATCTAGCTAAATGTTTTGAGTTTCCACTTCCTTAGGTGGCGAATAGCCTATAGGCCAATATGCATAAAGGTGCCTGCAAATTCTCTGAAGAGTCACAAATACATCTGATAATTCTGGATCCTATTTTGACAGATTGCACATCAAAATATCAACCATACATTTCCTGGATATGATACGGTAGATTAAATAACTGACTTTTTGAATCATAGGCTACCATCTCAGTTGTCTTACTTGGCACTGGAAAAAATGTGTCTACAGCCCTGCCGCTAATGTAAGGTATTTGTCCATTCATTTTTTTTGTTGCTATCGAGCAAAATAGTTACATTTATCGCAATATGACCATAACCCTGAGCTGCACACTCCACCCATCACCCACGACCTGAGCCTGAGAGACTAGGGAGTACCATAAACCTGTCTCTCAAACTCTCTCTGACCTGCGTGACCTGCCGGACATCTGCCAAACCTCTTGACTATACAGGTCACCCAATACTTGCAGTCTCCCTCAGGCAGTGGCAGAGAGCAACATCTCTGTCTCTGCCCATCAACAACTGATCTCATTTATATCTCTGGACCTCCTGTCTCAGCCTCCAGTATTTATGCTGCAGTAGTTTATGTGTCGGGGGGCTGGGGTCAGTTTGTTATATCTGGAGTACTTCTCCTGTCCTATTCGGTGTCCTGTGTGAATCTAAGTGTGCGTTCTCTAATTCTCTCCTTCTCTCTTTCTTTCTCTCTCTCGGAGGACCTGAGCCCTATAGGACCATGCCCCAGGACTACCTGACATGATGACTCCTTGCTGTCCCCAGTCCACCTGGCCATGCTGCTGTTCCAGTTTCAACTGACCTGAGCCCTAGGACCATGCCCCAGGACTACCTGACATGATGACTCCTTGCTGTCCCCAGTCCACCTGGCCATGCTGCTGCTCCAGTTTCAACTTCCACCTGACTGTGCTGCTGCTCCAGTTTCAACTGTTCTGCCTTATTATTATTCGACCATGCTGGTCATTTATGAACATTTGAACATCTTGGCCATGTTATGTTATAATCTCCACCCGGCACAGCCAGAAGAGGACTGGCCACCCCACATAGCCTGGTTTCTCTCTAGGTTTCTTCCTAGGTATTGGCCTTTCTATGGAGTTTTTCCTAGCCACCGTGCTTCTACACCTGCATTGCTTGCTGTTTGGGGTTTTAGGCTGGGTTTCTGTACAGCACTTTGAGATATCAGCTGATGTACGAAGGGCTATATAAATACATTTGATTTGATTTGACTTGTGGGATGGTGTGCATGCCCAAAAACCACTACCTTTCCAACTTTTATGGACTGCTTTATTCCCCTCTAACCAGGGGCGGTGTCAGTGGGTCAAAAACCAGTCAAATACGTTGAGCTGGGTCGCTCTCTTTCAACCTCCCCCAAAATCATTTATTGTAATTTGTTGCTGATTTATCTTTATCGCAATAAAATGGGTCAATTTATCGCAATATGCATTTTTGTCCATATCACCCATTTCTACTACAATGTATTTCATACTGTGTTAGCCATGCGAAATTGCCCAATATGGAGACCATATATGGGCATATGGATATATGGAGACCATATATGGGCATATATGTATCTACACATAAAACCCTGCTCTGGCTAGGTGTGCAATTTGGTGCCTCTAGTTACAATCCCAAATCATAACTGCCCCATGGCTAAGCTCCCAACATTATAATGTCAATGGCACAATACGGGCGATTGTTTTTATAATAGTGCTGATTCTTTCAATGATGGTTATATTATATGTCATTTGAAAGGGAATGTCATGACCTTTTAAAACCACTTGTCAAACAAAGCTTTCCTTTTTAAAGCCATTCATACAGGTCATTCTGATATATACCCTAGAGAGGTCAAAGTTCTGTTGACCTGAACATTCCCGAAAATGTGTCTGATGGATAGCTGTGAATCTAAGCTTTCCATTGATATATGATTAAAGGGTATAAGGGAGCAAGAACTTGTATACGGACACTGTTTGTCATAGGGAAATATGAATTGGATGGAGGGATGAAAGAGTGACAACACACAGAAATGTACCATTGCTGCACTGCTGTCACACATTTTCCAACTCTAGACCTTCCAAAAATTGCTATGAAACATCGTTGGCCCAAGTGAGCCTGACAGCCCAGATTTTGGAGTCTGGCTCATGTCAACATGATAGACAAACTCTGACTGTTTCAATTATGTATATAAATCATTGGACTGTTCCCATTCCCATTAAAAAATAAATAATAATAATGCATGTATTATTAGGCATATTATTAATTATTACTATTGCACTATCCATATGAGACCAAAGACAGAGCAGGTCAATTTAATCAAATATGAATAGATGAAAATAATAGATTATTGTTTTTTTCACCCGTTGTCCTTGTAGGGAATAGGTTCCTTTTCAGTCAGTCAATCGATATAACATACTATGGGGAGTCAACGAATAATCATATTCACTTGAAGAAAACTGAAATCACGTCCAACCGGCCAATGGATACCGAGCCCACTCTCAGAAGCCCTGCTTTCCTGGCTATAATACCAGGGCTCGCATTCATTTCCTAAACTCTTTACTCTTCAACTCACCCGAAGGAAGAACGTGTCATGCAATTGAAAAACTTTTCAAGAACACGAAGACTACGATATTTGGCATGGACTTAGGTGTCTTATTGGGAGAGAGTACTCGTCTCCCTACATGTTGCGAGTTTTGGGACTTGGTATCTACATTAATGGGATACTGTATTAGTGTTTTGCTATATATTTACTGTAAATCGCCATGCACTTGGGTAGGCTACTTTTTGGCCAGTCCTGCAAATTAACTTTGCATGCCTCACTTCCATTTAAACTTATAGGATACTTGAGATGTGCTTATTATTTTATAGCAAGTTACCGGCTACTGAGTTGCGTTGAAAATAGTGGAAACAACTTTTAATATGTTTCTAGAGCTGAACTGTATTTTGTCAGCAAATATACAACAACGAACCATATTCAGGAAGTACAAAGAAATTCCAATTCTAATTCAATTAATTTCCAATACTTTTGAATACCGGAAAATTACGAAGTGGAATTTGGTTTACTTTCTGAATTGACTAGAATTTAAATGAAATGGACCTCCACAGTGGTTAGCACACTTGGGACTTGGGCTTCAACCTCGTCAAATATAAAACAGGAGAGATTATTTCACAGTTTGTGCACTCAGCACAAGTTTGTTGGAGTTTAGAGTGATGAAAAGTGTAACAGCTCACTGCTTTCTCATGCCTTTTCATTGAGCAGAGCAGCCCAAGCAGAGTCATTGATATGAATACTCACCAATTCAGAGCTGCCATGACCAGAGTGCATGCAGAGCGAGCTCCCTGCACACAGGGAGTGAGTGACTGACAGAGGAGCAATTTATGGATTTACTAGTGGAGGAAGTGGTTTCGGGCAGGGCTGGGCTTTCATTTGGGCAGAAGCAATCGGGTCTGGATAGGGTAGGGACTGAATGTTGTGGGCATGTGTAGGGCTCGGGTTTAAACTTCATCCCAGTGAAGAGAAATTGTAGAAAATGGCAGAGTTTTGGATTTTGTGGCTGTGGTAACTAGTGATGACCAGGCACAATTCCGGTATCAAGTGTTTTTTCTCAAAGTTGCAGGGATGTCACGTGTCCTACTTATATCAGTACACTCGTAACACAGGCATTTGATTTCCATAGGGGGGCCATTTCTTTCACCGGAATCATATGTTGGGCTCCCGAGTGGCGCAGCGGTCTAAAGCACTGCATCTCAGTGCTAGAGGCGTCACTACAGACACCCTGGTTCAAATCCAGATTGTATCACAGCCAGCTGTGATTGGGAGTCCCATTGGGCAGTGCACAATTGGCTCAGTGTTGTCTGGGTTTGGCTGGTGTAGGCTGTCATTGTAAATAAGAATTTGTTCTTAACTGACTTAACTGACAGCACAACCTTACAGGTTACAGTCACATTTGAAGGCTCTGGCCAACAGTTGTGTCAGTGAAGCGTGTAGGTATGGATTCTGCTGAGAAGCAACAGAACAGGGTTGTGTTCAGTAGGACACCCCGTGGCAAAACGTTTTGCAACAAAAACTGTGTCCCATTGAATAACAGTAACTGTGTTAAAAAATTGGTTTCTTCTGCCTACTGAACATGACCTTACACGACCCAAGACAGGGATGTAATGTGAAGGGTGAACAGGTTTTGTTTTACATCAGCCTCCCTCCCTGTCCCTCCCTCGCCAACAGCTGAACTGCTGCTTTGGCTCACAGGGAGCTTAATTCTAATTGCAACACTGGCGGGCTGAGCACTCTATTTATCCCCCAAGTTTAAAAAGTAACCAGCTGCTATTTTCATTTGGAGCCTGTGTCAGGGTTGAATGTGGTCATTGGTTATTCATTATTATAGCCACTCCCACCAACCTTTTGATTGATGGCTGAGTGGACAACACAATATGCTGTAGGCATAGAAGACAGAAACTAAATACTGTTATCTCATTGCCTTCAAATCATTTATGAGGAATTATCTTTTGCATAAACCAAATGACAGAGACACAGGTAAATGCTCAATGGAATCGTGAATGAATGCCATGAACTGTATTCATTCTCCTAACTTCACTAATTTCATACTCCAGACTTTTCTAGATGCACAGGAAATGACTAAGCAAAAATTCCCCACACTAAATACAGATTTATTTTAGAGTATGTGTCTGCCGAAATGACACTTCTGAAACATTAACGTTAAAAAAAATAGTTTATGAGATTTAGGACTCAGAACACAGACATTTGGTCATTTTTGTTACATATATTACAGGAAAGAGAATATCACAGTAAGCTTCAGTAGTGCTCCCAAAATGTGGTTTTCCAGTCTGAGACTGCTCAGTTGCAAAACAAATATAACATTTTCGCTACCCAACATATCAACTCGAAAACTCTACAGATATGTATACAATCTCATACAATCTTATATACACATACGTGAGAAAATATGCCATCTGGGGCACAATTGCAGGAGAGAATAGATTTATAAAAAGGTACAGTTAATAATAAGGATATCTGTGCAATAGGAAACAAAACCGTTACATTTGCTGGGCAAACCCGCAAGGCAACTCAGAAGACAACAATGGTTTCATGTCCTAGAACATCAGATGTGCCACTGCACTCCTCTCTGTACTCCCCTCACCCCCTTCTGTCCAAGAACACTGTTCATGATGACCAGCACAGAATAAATAGTGCCAGGGAATGGAATGAGATCCTCTCTCTCTCTCTCTGTCTGTCCTCCAGGTCCACATGACATCTATAGAATTGGAATGATCATTCATTATAATTCCATGGGGACAGCAGTCACAGGCGCACTCAGGCGTGGGTATGACTTGTGAACCATCTCAAAGTAATGTAGTATAGCCATGATGTGCTGAGGCATGAACACGTACATAACCCGCGTTCACCGCCATCCCTGCCACAGATATCAGGATGGAGTCTGAGAAACAAGTAAAGGAAACTGACCAATACTTATAACTATTATAGGCTAATCCTGTGGAATGAATAGGACAAGCGGGCTACAGTTTAGCACATTCAAATAGAAGGTAAATGTTATTAAACATTATACCGTCTATTCACGAAGCAGTCTGCCTCCCGAGGGGATTTTGCCCATGCTCCAACGCTGGCCAAATGCTTTGTCTAAAACCCAAATACACCTCAGACGTGATACAGTTTTATAAACATTTGGAACGTCCTTCAGTCATTTTTTAAATTTTCCTGTTAAAAAGTGACATCACAAGTAGCCTATAAATAGAGTAAATTACACACACTAAAAGGTAAACAAATATGTTTGAGCAATTTGTTTTGGGGATTTTTGGGGTTTCTTAGCCCATAGATATTGCTGTAATTTTTTTGTCATTCAAATATCACATGAATACACATTAGATGAAAATTTGCTTTAAAACTGCAAAACTTTCTTTGCAGCCCATGGCAAAATGTTTAGAATTGCAGGAAATAAGCTTTAAGCCTGCTAAATTCTCTTCACCAATAAGAGGGGTATGAACAATTTGTCATGAACAGTGCTTGTGCCCATAGAAGCAGATGTTGCTCGCAGGCCGGTGGGGGTTTCTGCTGCTCCAAATTAAATCAATAGTTGGTTATTTTGTTCATTAAACACACCCCATCAGTCAACACCACAGGAGGTTGGTGGCCCCTTAATTGGGGAGGATGGGCTCATGGTAATATCTGGAGTGGAAATAGTAGAATGGTATCAAATACATCAAACACCTGGTGCATGCGCAGACCAGCTGGCCGGTGTGTTTACGGACATATTCAATCTCTCCCTATCCCAGTCTGCCATCCCCACTTGCTTCAAGATGTCCAGGATTGTTCCTGTACCCAAAAAAGCTAAGATAACTGAACTAAATGACTATCGCCCAGTAGCACTCACGTCTGTCATCATGAAGTGCATTGAGAGGCTAGTTAAGGATCATATCACCTCTACCTTACACCCTAAACCCATTTCAATTTGCTTTCCTCCTCAATTTTCAATTTGCTTTCCACAGACAATGCAATCACCATCGCACTGCCCTGTCCCATCTGGACAAGAGGAATATCTATGTAAGAATGCTGTTCAATGACTATAGCTCAGTATTCAACACCATAGTACCCTCCAAGCTCATCATTAAGCTTGAGGCCCTGGGTCTGAACCCCACCCTGGGTCTGAACCCCGCCCTGTGCAACTGGGTCCTGGACCTCCTGACGGACTGCCTCTAGGTGGTGAAGATAGGAAACAACACCTCCACTTCGTTGATCCTCAACACTGGGGCCCCACAAGGATGCCTACTCAGCCCCTTCCTGTACTCCCTGTTCAACTGTGACTGCATGGTCATGCACGCCTCCAACTCAATCATCAAGTTTGCAGACGACACAACAGTAGTAGGCCTGATTACCAACAATGAAGAGACAGCCTACAGGGAGGAAGTGAGGGCCCTGGGAGGGTGGTGCCTGGAAAATAACCTCTCACTCATCATCAACAAAACAAAGGATCTGATCGTGGACTTCAGGAAACAGCAGAGGGAGCACCCCTCTATCCATTTCGACGGGACCGCAATGGAAAAGGTGAAAAACTTCAAGTTCCTCGGCGTACACATCCCTGACAAACTGAAATGGCCCACCCACACAGACAGTGTGGTGAAGAAGGCACAACAGCGCTTCTTCAACATCAGGAGACTGAAGAAATTTGTCTTGGCACCTAAAACACTCACAAACTTTTAAAGATGCACAATTGAGAGCATCCTGTTGGGCTGTATCACCGCCTGTAACGGCAACTGCACCGACCTCAACCACAGGGCTCTCCAGAGGGTGGTGCGTTCTGCCAAACACATCACCGGGGGCAAACTACCTGCCCTCCAGGACACCTACAGCACCTGATGTCACAGGAAGGCCAAAAAGATCATCAAGGACAACAACCACCCAAGCCACTGCCTGTTCTCCCCCCTATCATCCAGAAGGCAAATTCAGTACAGGTGCATCAAATATGGGACCGAGAGACTGAAAAACAGCTTCTATCTCAAGGCCATCAGACTGTTAAATAGCCACCACTAGCACATTAGAGGCTGCTACCCTATATACATAGACTTGAAATCACTGGCCACTTTAATAATGTTTACATATTTTGCATTACTCCTCTCATGGTATCTTAGTCTATGCCGCTCTGACATTGCTCGTCCAAATATTTATATTTTCTTAATTCCAAATCAAATGTTCTTAATTCGCTACACACACAATAACATCTGCTGAACACGTGTATGTGACCAATAACATTTGATTTGAAATACATGCTTGTACACAATGTGAAAAAAGAATTCATCACTGCCCTGTATACCCATTCTTGTAAGTTGAAGCTACTGTACATGATTGTCTGGGGCTTCTGTACAGAGAAGTCGGTCAGCTCACGGTCAGCTCCTCCAAGCTCATGTAATCTTTCTGGGGGTTTATCCCTAAGGCCCGGGTTTGAGCATGTGACAAGACGTTGACATTTCTGGGTATGATAATAATACAAATCTGTCAATCAACCAAATGTATTTCTTAAAACCCATTTTTGCATCAGCAGTTGTCACAAAGTGTTTTACAGATACCCAGTCTAAAAACCTAAGAACAATCAGAGAGAGAGAGAGAGAGAGAGAGAGAGAGAGAGAGAGAGAGAGAGAGAGAGAGAGAGAGAGAGAGAGAGAGAGAGAGAGAGAGAATCTATTACATAAAGTTGGGAAGTGGGAAGGATTTCTGCATCAAATTTGATCTGATCTTCATCTAAGTCACAACAATAGACAAATACAGTCTGCTTAAACTAATAATACACAAACAATTATACGTTTTCATCTCTCTTTCATCTCTTTATTGATCACACTGTGTAAACATTCACAGTGCAGGTCGGGAAAAGTATGTGAACCCTTGGATTTAATGACAGGTTGACCCTCCTTTGGCAGCAATAACCTCAAACAAACGTTTTCTGTAGTTGCAGATCAGACTGGCACGACGGTCAGGAGGAATTTTGGACCATTCCTCTTTAGAAAACTGTTTCAGTTACACAATATTCTTGGGATGTCTGGTGTGAACTGCTCTCGAGGTCATGCCACAGCATCTCAATCGGGTTGAGGTCAGGAGTGACTGGGCCACTCCAGAAGGCGCATTTTCTTCTGTTCAAGCCATTCTCTTGATTTACATCTAAATAATGGGTTGTTCTCCTGATGCATCACCTAACTTCTGTTGAGCTTCAATTGGTGGACAGCTACATTATCCTGCAAAATGTCTTGATAAACTTGGGAATTCATTTTTGCGTCGATGATAGCAAGCTGTCCAGGCCCTGAGGCAGCAAAGCCGCCCCAAACCATGACGCTACCTCTGCCATAGTTTACAGTTGGGATGAGGTGTTGATGTTGGTGTGTTGTGCCTTTTTTTCTCCACATAGTGTTGTGTGTTCCTTCCAAACAACACAACTTTAGTTTCATCTGTCACAGAATATTTTGCCAGTAGCGCTGTGGAACATCCACATGCTCTTTTGCGAACTTCAGACGTGCAGCAATGTTGGACAGCAGTGGCTTCTTCCATGGTGTTCTCCCATGAACACCAATTTTGTGTAGTGTTTTGCGTATAGTAGACTCGTCAACAAAGATGTTAGCATCTTCCAGAGATTTCTGTACGTCTGTAGCTGACACTCTAGGATTCTTCTTAACCTTATTGAGCATTCTGCGCTGTGCTCTTGCAGTCATCTTTGCAGGACGACCACTCCTAGGGAGAGTAGCAACAGTGCTAAACTTTCTCCATTTACGGTGCCTTACAAAAGTATTCATCCCCCTTGGCGTTTTTCCTATTTAGTTGCGTTGCAACCTGTAATTTAAATGGATTTTTATTTGGATTTCATGTAATGGACATACACAAAATAGTCCAAATTGAGGAAGTGAAATGAAGAAAATAATAATAATTAATCATTTGTAAAAAAAAAAATTATGGAAAAGTGGTGCGTGCATATGTATTCATCCCCGTTGCTATGAAGCACCTAAATAAGATCTGGTGCAACCAATTACCATCAGAAGTCACATAATTAGTTAAATAAAGTCCACCTGTGTGCAATCTAAGTGTCACATGTTCTGTCACATGATCTCAGTATATATATATATATATACACACCTGTTCTGTAAGGCCCCAGAGTCTGGAACACGACTAAGCAAGCGGCACCATGATGACTAAGGAGCTCTCCAAACAGGTCAGGGCCAAAATTGTGGAGAAGTACAGATCAGGGTTGGGTTATAAAAAAATATCTGAAACTTTGAACATCTCACAGAGTGCCATTAAATCTATTATTAAAAAATGGAAGAAGTGGCCTCCTGGGTGGTGCAGTGGTCTAAGGCCACTCCACAGAGCTGGGCTTTACGGACAGAAAAAAAGCAATTGCTTAAAGAAACGAATAAGCAAACATGTTTGGTGTTCGCCAAAAGGCATGTGGGAGACTACCCAAACATATGGAAGAAGGTACTCTGGTCAGATGAGACTAAAAGGAAAATCTGATCCATTTTTGGGGCACATGTTGACAAGGTGTTGGGGATTCACTGGAGGGGAATATTGACCAGCTGAGCATCTCAGTGTACAGCTCAATAAACAATAGGCGTTTTGTTATATTTCAGTCTTCTGTGATGTATTTAAAGTGTCATATTGGGATGCAAACTCAAAAATGAATACATTTAAACTATATCTGACATGTTAATGGTGTCTTCTTTTTTAAGTCCAAACCATGTGTGGTGTATACAGTTGAAGTCAGAAGTTTACACACACTTAGGTTGGAGTCATTAAAACTAGTTTTTCAACCACTCAACAAATGTGTTGTTAACAAACTATAGTTTTGGAAAGTCAGTTAGGACATCTACTTTGTGCATGACACAAGTAATTTTTCCAACAATTGTTTACAGACAGATTATTTCACTGTATCACAATTCCAGTGGGGCAGAGGTTTACATACACTAAGTTGACTGTGCCTTTTAACAGCTTGGAAAATTACAGAAAATTATGTCATGGCTTTAGAAGCTTCTGATAGGCTAATTGACATAATTGAAGTCAATTGGAGGTATACCTGTGGATGTATTTCAAGGCCTACCTTCAAACTCATTGCCTCTTTGCTTGACATCACAGGAAAATCAAAATAAATCAGCCAAGACCTCAGAAAAACAATTGTAGACCTCCACAAGTCTGGTTCATCCTTGGGAGCAATTTCCAAATGCCTGCAGGTACCACGTTCATCTATACAAACAACAGTACTCAAGTATTAAAACCATGGGACCACACAGCCGTCATACCGCTCAGGAAGGAGACGCGTTCTGTCTCCTAGAGATTAACGTACTTTGGTGCAACAAGTGCAAATCAATCCCAGAACAACAGCAGAGGACCTTGTGAAGATGCTGGAGGAAACAGGTACAAAAGTATCTATATCCACAGTAAAACTAATCCTATATCGGCATACCCTGAAAGGCCGCTCAGCAAGGAAGAAGTCACTGCTCCAAAACCACCATAAAAAGGCCAGACTACGTTTTGCAACTGCACATGGGGACAAAGATTATACTATTTGGAGAAATGTCCTCTGGTCTGAGGAAATAAAAATAGAACTGTTTGGCCATGACGACCATTGTTATGTTTGGAGGAAAAAGGGGGAGGCTTGCATGCTGAAGACTACCAAGAAACACTCTGCAAGCCCCTGATTAAGCCCACTGCTTTAAAAGGTTATTAAGGGAGCATAATTATCTGTTTAAGAAGTCAAGTAAAGGGCCCATCTTAAAGAGTATAATGACCTTTTCAAAGAGGAGGGAGCTAGGCGTCTGGAGTTATTATTATTTTGATTGACTGAGACATCCACTGGCATCCCCCCGGACATCCACTGGCATCCCCCCGGACATCCACTGGCATCCCCCCGGACATCCATTGGCATCCCCCCGGACATCCATTGGCATCCCCCCGGACATCCATTGGCATCCCCCCGGACATCCACTGGCATCCCCCCGGACATCCACTGGCATCCCCCCGGACATCCATTGGCATCCCCCCGGACATCCACTGGCATCCCCCCGGACATCCCCGGACATCCACTGGCATCCCCCCGGACATCCATTGGCATCCCCCCGGACATCCACTGGCATCCCCCCGGACATCCACTGGCATCCCCCCGGACATCCACTGGCATCCCCCCGGACATCCACGGGCATCCCCCCGGACATCCACTGGCATCCCACCGGACATCCATTGGCATCCCCCCGGACATCCACTGGCATCCCCCCGGACATCCACTGGCATCCCCTCGGACGCCCCTCTGGGAACTCTTTTTAAAAGGGTAAAGGTGAAACAGTTGTAAAGCAGTTGTTTGAAAGACACCTGGGGATACACTTGTGTACATATAGTTCCCTTGTGTGTAAGGGACCCCCTAGATTAGCAACCTATTGACCATTAAATCTGGATAAACGAGGTGCATGAAAGACTTTCCACACCCAAACACGCACACACACACATCCCAAGAACCCGATGGCTCTTGTGTAGAGAGAGCGAGAGAGAGAAGCAGATCGGGGAGACAGACAGAGACAGAGATTTCATTAAAGGTAAATTACATTTTCTTTAAAACTACAGATACCCTGGTTTGAATGCAGGCTGTATCACAACTGGCCGTGATTTGAGTTCCATAGGGCGGTCCACTATTGGCCCCGCATCATCTAGGTTTGGCCGGTGTAGGCCGACATTGTAAATAAGAATTTGTTCTTAACTGACTTGCCTAGTTAAATAAAGGTTAAATGTACTTAAAAATTTAAACCCATAGCTTGTAACCTGACACCACACCTGCAACCAAGCCCCACACACTAACATGCAAGAAGAAAGATGGAGGGAGAGAGAGATTTATGTAATTGAAGGTAAATGCAATCTGTGGAAAGAACTGGAAACTGCTGTTCACAAATGCTCTCCATCCAACCTCACTGAGCTCGAGCTGTTTTGCAAGGAGGAATGGGAAAACATCTCGCAAAACTGATAGACATAACCCAAGCGACTTACAGCTGTAATCGCAGAAAAAGGTGGCGCTACAAATTATTAACTTAAGGGGGCTGAATAATTTTGCACGCCCAATTTTTCAGTTTTTGATTTGTTAAAAAAGTTTGAAATATCCAATAAATGTCATTCCACTTCATGATTGTGTCCCACTTGTTGTTGATTCTTCACAAAAAAATACAGTTTTATATCTTTATGTTTGAAGCCTGAAATGTGGCAAAAGGTCGCAAAGTTCAAGGGGGCCGAATACTTTCGCAAGGCACTGTACATATTGAACTTCTATCCTCTCAGGCCAGGTGCACAACAATGTATTAATGAATGGTTGGATCAGAATCGCCGTTATAATTATTGGCCAGTACGCATGATTAAGTGAAACCACAATTCCAAATACTTATCTCCATCCATGGCTAATTTAGCTAGCTGGCTAGCTAGCCACCGGAGGACAACACAAGTTTTTCTGTCAATGACATATCCTCTCAAAGGGATTTGATAGGAGTGACGCCAAAATCCAAGGTGGCTTCCCTTTTTTTGGTGCGCCAGGACCATTCACAGTTGAGCTCGCTCAGTTCACCTCAATGCTGGTTGGCAAATTTGTAATAATTAAAAAAAATAATAATAATCAAGGGAGGCCAGATGCTCACTGGCTTTGCTTGCCTTCAATGCTACGGGTGGCAACAATGTCAGACAGCATCAGATAGATGGCCTACAGATAGAGGGGCGCTGTTTCGCACGCGCTGATGTTTTCTCCTGTGAGATACATTCAGCCTCGGGAATTAAAGGAAAATTATGAAACACATTATGAAAGATAAAACAATTTATGTTTTGAATTTTTATTGGTACATTTTTGGGGGGAGCCTGGCTTCCCTTAGCATCCATGAATACACACCACTGCTAAAAAAAGAAAGAAAAAAAGACACCACTGCTTATCAGGCCTATGAAAGGGATAAAATCATTCTTTAGTCATAATTGTTCAGTGTTGTGATCAACAGTAGCCTAATTTGATAGTCATATCTTCCTCACCTTTTTTTGAAGTTTCCAACTTACTTGAGTAGCCTAACATATCAAATCAGTCTACACCAATTACTGCAGGCTACATGAGGTCTAAACATGCACTTTTTATGCCGGATAAAGCTGATTAAAATAATCTTTGAAATCCATGAGATCGGAGTTCTAAAATTCTCAATAGTTGCGCATGCACACGTTTAGGCCTGCAGGTGAGACAGATGCCGCATTCAAAACAACTGGGAACTCGGAAAAAACGTTTGGAAAGGTCATCTAACTTGGAAACTCTGGCATCTTTCTAGAGCTCCCCCTTTACAACCTGATCACTGACGTCGGGATTTGACCAAGTGGAAAACCCTGGCCTCATCTTTCTACGAGTTTTTATGTTGGATATTGAATTGTCTTGAATGCACCAACAGTAGGCTACACTGTGACCACCTAAGCTAGTAGCTATAGCCTACTGTTATCGTTTCATAGTCTACTGTTCAGCAATAAAATGTTAACCAACAAATAGGCTACTTGCTAACTATTTGAAATTACAAGGCAAGGGGTTGTAGTTAGTTATCTATCCGGCTAAAATACCTAGTAGCCTAGTTATTTTCAAACTATTCTGTTTGAAAAAAAAAAAAGGATACTGAAGATGGTTCTCACCAAAGGCTTCAACATGTATAAAGCCGTTACGAGAATATACTGGTAACACAACCAGGATATTTTCTTCCAGAGAACTTCAAAACGCCATAACTTGAAGTTGTATTTATTCTGTCTTTTTTGTGATTGCCGATTATTTCTTGGTAGATAAAGCATTTATCAAAAGCAATCACGTTTGCATGTGAAATCACAGAATCGACTCTATCCTCAACATGCCAATTACATCCCTTTTGTTTTGAGCCAAATATCCCTGTGGGCTTCGAACAGGGCACCTAGCTCACATCCAGGAGGCAGCCCGGTTCCAAAACGAATGCAATCAACCGTCAACCGGTGCAGATTAATCCCCCCAGTGATGTTTAACGGCTTTCTTTCTCAACCAATCTCAAATCACATGAAAAAGCGACGCGCAAAGGGCGGTTTCCACTTCCTGTCCCGACTCTAAATCTGATTTACAAACGGTTATTGCGATCCGGAATCCTTGGGACGTCCATACCCTAACCAAAGACAGTACAGTGTGAATATATACAAATCTTTGGTTCTACCTATAAAAAAAAACTGAATAAATACCATAGGGGTAAACTTAATAAAATGTTGGAGGCCAATGCTTGTACATCAAATCTTTACATGATCTTTACACCCCTGTCTAATACCATAAAGTGATGTACATTCAGACACCAAAAGTCTTATCAGGGATATCACAACAGTGTATCTTCAGCAGTGGCTGGCGAGGATGTTAAAAAAGTGGTAGACCTCGTCCTTATCGAGCACTGCCACCTCAGTGGAGCACTCCGTACACTGAACAGGATGGTAGATCTCCTCTCCGCCCATCCCCAACACTGCTCCTGAATCTGTGGCTTCCATTGTGGTTGACGCTGTTGGCTCTGGTTGACGCCCTTTCCTCCTCTTTCTGCTCCTCAGATTTTTCTCATTGAGCGTTTTGTACCGTAAAATCTCCTCTTTGTTTACTGTACAATTCATGACAAACATGGCTCTGTATTGTGTCCTGTATTTGTCATGCCTGGTAGACAAAAACAAACAAGAGGTCAATTGAGACAAAATCCTTTCCAGAATTGCTCAACCTTTACAATTGTAGTGGGTGTAATGTTTGGCTGTGTAAAATGCTGTGAGTTCAGTTCAAGATGATATTCACAGCCAAATGAACTCTTTATTTCCTACCTTTGACAGTCGAGGCACAGCGTGGTCATGCATGCTGGGCAGTTAAGGACAGCATCGCTGCTTGGAAGCCCCTGGGACTGCCCTCTTCTGTTTCGTGAAGATTGCAATCTTCTCTTTTCGTTGTACCTGATCAAATAGGCAATAGGGGAACATAATTGACATACAGTGCATTCAGTATTTCAGACCCCTTGACTTTTTCAAATTTTGTTAGGTTAGATATTCTAAAATGATTTAAACTGTTTTTTTCCCCACCAATCTACACACAATACCCCATAATGACAAAGCAAAAAGAGTTTTGTATACATTTTTGCAAATGTATAAAAAAATGAAATTAAATGCACATTTACATAAGTATTTAGACCCTTTACTCAGTACTTTGTTGAAGCACCTTTGGCAGCGATTATAGCTTTGAGTCTTCTTGGATATGACGCTCCAAGCTTGGCACAAGTGTATTTTGGAAGTTTCTCCCATTCTTCTCTGAAGATCCTCCCAAGCTCTGTCAGGTTGGATGGGGAGCATTTCTACACAGCTATTTTCAGGTCCCTGCAGGGATGTTCGATGAGGTTCAAGTCCAGGCTCTGGCTGGGCCACTCAAGGACATTCAGAGACTAGTCCCGAAGCCCCTCCTGCGTTGTTTTGGCTGTGTGGCTAGGGTCGTTGTCCTGTTGGAAGGTGAACCGTTGCCTCAGTCGGAGGTCCTGAGGACTCTGGAGCAGGTTTTCATCAAGGATCTCTCTGTACTTTGCTCCGTTCATCTTTGCCTCGATCCTGACTAGTCTCCCAGTCCCTGCCGCTGAAAAACATCCCCACAGCATGCTGCCACCCCCATGCTTCACCGTAGGGATGGTGCCAGGTTTCCTCCAGACGTGACGCTTGGCATTCAGGCCAAAGAGTTCAATCTTGGTTTCATCAGACAAGAGAATATTGTTTCTCATGGTCTGAGAGTCTTTAGGTGCCTTTTGGAAAACTCCAAGAGGGCTGTCATGTGCCTTTTACTGAGGAGTGACTTCCGTCTGACCACTCTACCATAAAGGCTTGATTGGTGGAGTGCTGCATTGATGGTTGTCCTTCTGGAAGGTTCTCCCATCTCAACAGAGGAACTCTAGAGCTCTGTTTGAGTTTGAGTTTATTTTTACAGGGACAGTGAACACTAATCAACGTTTCAGTAAAAGTGCCGGTTTTAGCCAGCCGGCTCATTTTCAACCGCAGTCCTTGGGCAGGTTATTAAAAACAATTACAATACAGACAATAAATGAGCAGTGAGCACACACAGAGCAACATAGGACAAGCAAGACATAGCATACAGACAGAGCAACATAGGACATGCAAGACAGCATACAGACAGAGCAACATAGGACAAGCAAGACATAGCATACAGACAGAGCAACATAGGACAAGCAAGACATAGCATACAGACAGAGCAACATAGGACAAGCAAGACATAGCATACAGACAGAGCAACATAGGACAAGCAAGACATAGCATACAGACAGAGCAACATAGGACAAGCAAGACATAGCATACAGACAGAGCAACATAGGACAAGCAAGACATAGCATACAGACAGAGCAACATAGGACAAGCAAGACATAGCATACAGACAGAGCAACATAGGACAAGCAAGACATAGCATACAGACAGAGCAACATAGGACAAGCAAGACATAGCATACAGACAGAGCAACATAGGACAAGCAAGACATAGCATACAGACAGAGCAACATAGGACAAGCAAGACATAGCATACAGACAGAGCAACATAGGACAAGCAAGACATAGCATACAGATAGAACAAATAATGGGAATTGATGGGAAATGTAAAATATATCACTAGCCACTTTAAACACTGCTACCTAATATAATGTTTACATACCCTACATTATTCATCTCATATGTATATACTGTACTCTATATCATCTACTGCATCTTTATGTAATACATGTATCACTAGCCACTTTAACTATGCCACTTTGTTTACATACTCATCTCATATGTATATACTGCACTCAATACCATCTACTGTATCTTGCCTATGCCGCTCTGTACCATCACTCACTCATATATCTTTATGTACATATTCTTTATCCCCTTACACTTGTGTCTATAAGGTAGTAGTTTTGGAATTGTTAGCTAGATTACTTGTTGGTTATTACTGCATTGTCGGAACTAGAAGCACAAGCATTTCGCTACACTCGCATTAACATCTGCTAACCATGTGTATGTGACAAATAAAATTGGATTGATTTGATTAGATAAAACAAAAAGCAACAAGACAAAATCCATTAAAGCAACAAAGTGTTTCCACACCTCACAAGCTACAGACAACAGACAACATGGAAAGTGGCAATGTCAGAGTGACCATCAGGTTCTTGCTCACCTCCCTGACCAAGGTCCTTCTCCCCCGATTGCTCAGTTTGCCCAGCTCTAAGAAGAGTTTTGATGGTTCCAAACTTCTTCCATTCAAGAACAATGGAGGACACTGTTCTTGGGGACCTTCAACGCTGCCAAAATGTTTTGGTACCCTTCCCCAGATCTGTGCCTCGACACAATCCTGTCTCGGAGCTCTACGGACAATTCCTTTGATTTCATGGCTTGGTTTTTGCTCTGACATGCACTGTCAACTGTGGGACCTTATATAAACAGGTAAGTGCCTTTCCAAATCATGTCCAATCAATAGAATTTTCCACAGGTGGACTCCAGTCAAGTTGTAGAAACATCAAGTAAGATCAATGGAAACAGTTCAATTTTGAGTCTCATAGCAAAGGGTTGGAATACTTATGTTAATAAGGTATTTCTGTTTTTGGTTTTAATAAATCTGCTAAAATTTCTATGAATCTGTTTTCGTTTTTGTCATTATGGAGTATTGTCTGTAGATTTATTTATTCCATTTTAGAATAAGGTTGTAATGTAACAAAATTTAGAAAAACTCAAGGGTTCTGAATACCTCCTGAAGGCACTGTATGTGACTACAACCAACCCTACTCGTGGACTAAAAAGCACTATCAATGGAAATTCTCCACTGAGCATGGTTTACTAATCTGGGTCCGAGAAACCGACCTTAAATATTTGGATATTCTTTCCAACTTCACTCTGTTATTACACACAAAAATACTTTTGTAACATTTTGAATGATGGATGCATCGCTTACCTCCTCCTCTTGGCGTCCACCCATGCCTGATCCCGGTCATCCTCATCCGGGTCGTACAGCAGTTCATCGTTGGTGGGGATGGATCGCTGTTTCCTGCGTCTCTGACCCGAGGAACTGCCTGCAGAAGAGGATCAAACAATCATATCGCATCATCTGTACAACAATAGGACTCTGTCCTTTTAAGTCCAAGGTTAGGGCTTAATCTGTGCCCTCAGAGTCAATGTTTGGTTTACAGATTAATTCTAGCTACACACTTACTTGGAGCAGTTTCCTCCTCGTCAGAATCAGAGTCAAAATAAACATTGTCATAAAGCTCTGGCTGTGGTAACCCAGGCGTTGCAGCATTGTCATTGGTACCCAAAGCCTCTCCTGGGATGGACAAATGGACACTGTTATTAACGAGTACAGCAGTACAATATTATTATTATTAATTATTTATTTTTGTGTGAATTTGACCGCTTTTTCTCCCCAATTTCGTGGTATCCAATTGTTTCGTAGCTACTATCTTGTCTCATCGCTACAACTCCCGTACGGGCTCGGGAGAGACGAAGGTTGAAAGTCATGTCATGCGTCCTCCGATACACAACCCAACCAAGCCGCACTGCTTCTTAACACAGCGCCATCCAATGTGTCGGAGGAAACACCGTGCACCTGGCAACCTTGGTTAGCGCGCACTGCGCCCGGCCCGCCACAGGAGTCGCTGGTGCGCGATGAGACAAGGATTTCCCTAGCGACCAAACCCTCCCTAACCTGGACGACGCTAGGCCAATTGTGCGTCGCCCCCACGGACCTCCCGGTCGAGGCCGGTTACGACAGAGCCTGGGCGCAAACCCAGAGTCTCTGGTGGCGCAGCTGGCGCTGCAGTACAGCGCCCTTAACCACTGCGCCACACAGGAGGCCCTAGCAGTACAATATTATTGATAGACAGGGGCGCAACTTTCACTGGGAAAGTTTTTGTCCCTCCCAGTTTTATCATTGCATTGTGATACAAAAACAGGCATTGGTGTGCTGTGCTTTAAGACCATGAGGGGGCCTAAGCGCGGTAGGTTGTTTGGTGGTTTCAGCCGGTTTGATTTAGGAATGTGTGGACACCACAGTGTGCGCAAATAGAGGCAGCTTTTGTCTGTGTGTGTTGTGTTGTGCTCCCCCCCCCCCCGAATTGTAAAAGCAAGCTGAGCAGAAACTGGCTACTCTTTATTTGACTGAATGAGCTGGAAAGGTAACTGCTCTTTGACTTAACAGAAAAATAGTTATTTATTCCCAGTGCTGAGCTAGTAGTGTAACTGACATGTAACATTAGCTAATGTTCCATCTCGAATCGACTGATGTTCTGTCTGAAGTGAATGAACTAACAGCCAGTTCAGCTCTAGCCTCTAGCAATCTGTCAGGTAGCAGTATCTAACAGATGTTGTGTTTATGGAAATGTTCTGTAACCTTTGTTTCTTCCCGTTTCAACGGAAGTACATTAACTTGGCTCGTTTTCGCCAGTTGATGTACTGTTATGGCTGACAAAAGTTGGCTAATGTTAGATATTATTTCCACCCCAATCATAGTCAGCATAGCAATGTAACGTTATAGATCTGTCATGGTGCACTGTCTGTATATAACACTATGCTCATGATATTTGTGTGTCTATAACTTTCTCGTTATTCACGATTCATTCAGGATTATCCATAATCTTGGTGGCATCCACATTCATGTAGAAGTATTTAGAAACATATTCTATTCTTATGTACAATACAAGTGACCCCCAAAGGGTCATAGATTGTGTAGAAATGCAGGAAATTAGCTTTAGATGCTCCCAGACCCCCGGCCAGTAATTGCAGCTGAAGTGTTCTCTCTATTCACAACAGAACAACAGTGTGCATTGCTGCCGCCGCCAGCCAAAATGACACAAAAAAACTATTGATGCTAGAAGAAAACTCCCACCTGCTGGTGCTGTAGGTGGCGCCCATTTGCACTCCATAGTCTTGATGGTGGTGCTGAGCTCTGCCTCCATCTCTTTCTCAAACTCATCCCCACTGGAGGACTCACTCTCCCCAGTCAAGTATTCTCGGATGAGCTTCCTCTTCTGATCCGGGGTCCCGTTCAAGAGCACATCCAGCTCATCCTCAGAGCTGGAAATACAGCAACAAATTAAGAGGGTCTTGATGTCATACAGTTTTCATATTGAACAGTCATTGGTCAGATCCTGTTTGAACAACACTCACAACTTTGCACCCTAATAATAAAATACTTCTTTATAACAGGACTGGGTTCAATTACATTTAAATCCAGTCAATTGTTGAAATGGAATTGACCCCAACCCTGCTTCACAGATCCAACCCCTACTTCACAGTGCCCAAGTAACGTTAATGGGCCTTCAAGCGAATCAAGCTATAGAATATGGAAACAATACTGTACCCAAACATTTAACATTGAAATCGGTTTGCATGTTACTGTTCGGCTACTAACGTTAAGTAGATAGCATCACCAGCAACCATGCTTGCATTGGACGACCCGCTTGCGTTCTTAGTGTGCTAGCTAGCCAAACGCTACCTAACGTCAAACCATGCAACCACAATTACCTGTCCTCAGCTCTTTCTTCATCACTTGGCTCCTCTATCTCATATGAATCATACTCTACTTGTCTGTTCATTTTGTATTTTATGAATTCTAGCTAGCAAATGAAGTTACGAGAACGGTCGAAATAAAGGTAAACAAAGGTGGAAACTTTATAAAGCTTCGTCGCCAGGACCTTGTAGCTTACTTCCTGATATGTCACATTACTTCCGATTTGCGCTTTTCAAAGTAAAAGTCCCAGGCGTTCAAAACTAGCAGGCAACTGTAGATTTTAGAAAAGGGGATTGCTCAAATAGAGGCTTGTGTAAGTATTCACCCCCTTCCATTTATGAAATGTAGATTCCCCCCACACTGATCTACACAACATAATCCACACATTCAAGATGAAAGAAACAACCTAGTACAAGCAGTTTAAAAAGTGGCAATCATCTTTTTATTCAACCTTAATATGAACAGTCGAAATGGAGTTTAATATGATATTGAAGGTACTTTTCCATTTGCTTCCCCTGGCTTTTCTTCCAAGTTTCTCGGAGTCATAAAAGATACAAAATTAAAAATGTTTACAACTAGATAGATGGACAACAAATAGCCTAGTCAAAACATTTAATGAAATATGTTCAGGACGGTTCTAAGGTAAACAGTATCATTTATTATTCATATTTTCGTAATCATTTTAATCATCATTATCAATACAACCATTTGTTTCAGCATTTCTCCATCTAAATAAATGGAAGCTTTGGTCACAGAAGGAAAAAAACATTCATATACAGTGCACTTAAAAAAAACCTGGGGAAAAACAAAAAACGTATCAATTTTTTATTTTTATTTTTTATTTTTTAACAATACTTGATAGGCTTACTCTACATTAAGGCAAACATACTGAAGCATTACTTGTCTGTAATGGAAAAAAGAACATAGAACATAACTATGAAATGACTGAAAAACAAAAGTATTAGTACAAATTTAAACAATCATTAGCAGTACAGTGAGAACAAATACAACATGTACAAGGCTTTTAGTGACAATACACTTCAATAATAGTAAGAATGGAAAAAGTAACTGAGCAGCATCACAGAAAAAAGTTTTACTGAAACTATTGGCCTCAAAGATTACACTAAGCAAAATAATAACAAATTATCAATCTGGACAGACATGACGTGATATAGATTGGGAGAAGATTCCCATGGAAAATTATGATTGCTGTTAACAATGAAAAAGTGATTTAACAAAGTTGTAGGTTCTTGTGCTGTGTGGATATTGCAGGTATTCCACTGCGGCTTCCTCACGTTTTAGGGGGGGTTGTGGGTGGAGTTCGGTGTCTCTGGTGATGACTACGAACAGACATCCTGAAAACAAACGGACCCCAGATATGCTCTCTCTTCCATCTTCTCAGTGAAGACCAGACCAAAGCGGGGAAAGCTCTGTACAGTGAACCTTCAGTAAAGACCTAAGTGTCTCCTTTGAGGACCCCGACACAGCTTTGCAATAATTGTAAATTACCCTGTGGAGAAGTAGCGAGAAAGAGGATTAGCCTAAACCTGGTGAAAAATCAGTTTTGAAAGTCTTAATTATTTTATTTAAAAAAAAAAGTAACTAGGCAAGTCAGTTAAAAACAAATTCTTATTTAAAATGACGGCCTACACCGGCCAAACCCGGAAGATACTGGGCCAATTGTGCGCCACCCTATGGGACTCCCAATCACGGCCGGTTGTGATACAGACTTGATAGAATCGCTAATAGACAACCATGTATAATAAAAAATGACCTTAGCATGTTTGAGTTCCAGTTCGGCAAGTTCCACCAAGTTCTTTCTGAAGGCTGCTACTCGTCTCGTCTTGAAGTCTATAAGCTCTATTCCGGAATTGCAGAACATTATCAGGTTCACCCCTCTACATCCCTAATCTGGTTAAGCTTCTCTTACATGCAAAACTTGGGAGTCTGATATAATTTTCAACAGGGAGGGATACTTTTTGGAAAAGTATGAAATGCCTTGAATTATTAATACGGCAAAAAAAAAGGTCCAATGCAGTGGTTTTTATCTCAATATCAAATCATTTCTGGGTAGCAATTAAGTACCTTACCGTGACGGTTTAAAAATTAAAAATGGTCAAAAAGAAACAAAAATAGCTTCTTAACAAAGAGCAATTTCTCAAGCAATAATAAAAATTAAAAATTAAATAAATAAATAAATATATAAAGAAAGTGGATAAAGTACCTTGCTTTGCGGACTCTGAGATTTTCTCAAACTTCTGACAGCACACCTGCTGGCTGGTCTCTGCCTGAAGCACATCTTTGTTCTTTGCCCTGGCTTTGTCCAGAGCTTTGTTTGCATTCTCGTAATCTACCAGGGCCCTCCCTCGTCTATACAATAGATCCTGAAGAACAGCAGATTCCATAGAGCACATTAATACTAACACTACAACACTGTCTGATGAAAATGGTCAGAGAATACCCCTGATAACTGACCAGGGTATCTGAAAACTGACCAGGGTATCTAATCATAATTGATTGATGATTAAGAAAAGCAGGGTCATGTTAGGTACCTTAGCAGCTTGTGACTCCCTGAGATAATACTTCAGTAAGTCGGCAAGTTTCAGGTCCTCATCTGCAGCCACTCGAGCCTCTATTTTCTGTAGAGGAAGGGACAGCAGCAGAAACTTGTGAACTTTAGACAAGATCTACATTGTGACCAATCACCACCGGTCACCACAGGTCTAGTTTTTGGCTATAATGTATATAGTTATTGATCATAGCCTATGCTTCGGTGTTCATAGCTGGTACACAACAAATTGACAAAATTGCGTCATACATAGAATACAATATTAAAGAGAAATCCTCGTACCCGTGTTTTCTCAAACAGCTCAGAGACTTTCAAGAAAAATCTGGAAAACAGTAAGTTGCATTTGAGTTACTATAGTTTCTAGATTATATTTTTGAGTTATTGTAGATTGTTGGCAGCAGACAATGTATGGAGAGAAAAGGGGAAACTCTTTGCATACTTGCACACATCTGTGGAGTCCTGGGTTCCTAAAGTGTACAGTGTGGAGGCGATTCTATTGATATCATCTGCAGCATCTTCAACAGAGGAACTCGCATTAGATCACATTACATTTCAAATAACAGCTCAACCCCCATACTCACACACACACAGATGGTCGGTCAATCATGTACAAAATATATCAATAAAAATGCAAGCAAACATCTTTCAGAAAATAACCTACAATGATAAAACATCTGCAGCAAGACAATTTCAAATACGCAGGAGTCACTTTTCAAACACAGTATCATTTTTTAATGCTGTGGAAATTAGGTTACATACAGACATAGTAGTTCCTACACAAAGCTGCGGACATGACAGATGTATTGTCTGATTCTTGGGAATGACAGAGGACTAGATTTCTGAGGGGAATTTGTTTCCTGAAGCTGTCAAATTAGGATTTAGGTGTGAAAAAACTGGCAGAACATTTTTTTTTCAAAAGACTAAAAGGGAACCTCATGGCTCTTACCTATTAAGATATAACATTTTTGAATATGGCTACGAAAAAACCAGGTAATTTACAAGTTATTGTGCTCAGCCAAAACATTTTTTAGGAACATGACAAAGTTTAGAATTGAGTCGGCTGTCATCCCCAACATTTTAAGACCGACTGACCCAACTACAAATAACCAAACAACTTACCCATTTCCATATTTGTCAGCGAATTAATATGAAACAGAAAATAGACTTAAAATACAACGCACACCACAAGCACAAACAGGCTGATTTCCACAAACATTAAAACGTGATACCAAAGTGACTCACCAACAGTTCACAGCAAAAACGTCATTTCAATACATTAAATTGGAATTACTCAAATCAATCTCATTCTCAATAACTGATTAATATCCATTTATACAGCAGAAAGCTTACCTAGCACGTGAAGATTATGAGACAGTGAGGAGACTTACTTTTGTGAGACCTGATCATTCTATCAGATTTGGAGGAGGCATCTTTGACACGATTATGGTACTCTAAAAGGAATGTCTTCTCATGCTCAAAGAAATCATCTACATCCTGAAATCCAAAAGACAATGTCAAACTTTATACACATACTAACTGTTAAAGACTAAATACAAATCTGAAGATACAGATTTTGACAACTGCATTTATACAAAATGTGAGCACCATTCATGATGCTAAACAATGTTTTTCAACCAATGCGTAAGTCGCAAAATAATTATTTTGTGATTTCATTCAAATATAAAACTCAAAGCAAGTTCAATCCCCATTTACTTGGCTGAATGGATTTACATAGAAAAGAGTGAAGGAATGGTTTACACAGAAAAGCAAACCCAACTCACCTTCACCCCTGCCACTAACACGCCGTCTGCTGACTTCACCACATTCTTGAAGAAATCTTCCATCTTCTCCCGCTTGTTTTTGCCTCGGACACTCAGCTGTGAACAAAAGAGGTCAAATAAGGACAAACTGACAATGATAAAACTAAGACAAGGTAAGGAAATGGAATATGTTTTCAGGCACATTCGACTAGCCTTTTGAGTTATCTAAAGTTAAAAGAAACAAGAGAGAGAGAGAGAGAGAGAGAGAGCTTGTCTAATAACATTTCCACAGCTACAATCGTCACCAAAATACAGTCAGGTTAAAAATGATTGGCACCCTTCATAAAGATTAGTAAAAAAGACTGTATTAAATCCCTTGCATGGATAACGGCACTGAGCCTTTTTCTAAAATGTTGTAAGATTAGAGTACATTGGGAGGTAACTTAGACCATTCCTCCATACAGAATCTTTCCAGATCCTTGATATCCTTCTACTGAGCGTATGGACTGCCCTCCTCAGTTCAAACCACTGTTTTCAATGGGATTCAAGTCCAGAGACAGATACCCATTGCAAAATGTTGATTTGTGAATTTTGCTGTGTGTTTGGGGTTATTGGCTTGCGGGAAGATCCATTTTCTGCCTACTAGCAGAGACAGACAGATTTTTGGCTAAAATGTCCTGGTACTGGGTGTTCTCCAAACGGCTTCTATCTTCAAGGCCATCAGACTGTTAAATAGCCATCACTAGCCGGCTACCACCCGGTTGCTCAACCCTGCATCTTAGAGTCCTGCTTCCCTATATACATAGACATGGAATCACTGGTCACTTTAATAATAGAACACTAGTCACTTTAATAATGTTTACATACTGCTTTACTCATCTCTTATGTACAGTTGAAGTCGGAAGTTTACATACACCTTAGCCAAATACATTTAAACTCAGTTTCACAATTCTGACATTTAATACTAGTAAAAATTCCCTGTCTTAGGTTAGTTAGGATCACCACTTTATTTTAAGAATGTGAAATGTCAGAATAATAGTAGAGAGATTTATTTCACCTTTTCTTTCATCACATTTCCAGTGGGTCAGAAGTTTACATATACTCAATTAGTATTTGGTAGCATTGCCTTTAAATTGTTGAACTTGGGTCAAACATTTCAGGTAGCCTTCCACAAGCTTCCCACAATAAGTTGGGTGAATTTTGGCCCATTCCTCCTGACAGAGCTGGTGTAACGGAGTCAGGTTTGTAGGCTTCCTTGCTCGCACACGCTTTTTCAGTTCTGCCACAAATTTTCTATGGGATTGAGGTCATGGCTTTGTGATGGCCACTCCAATACCTTTACTTCGTTGTCCTTAAGCCATGTTGCCACAACTTTAGAAGTATGCTTGGGTCATTGTCCATTTGGAAGACCCATTTGCGACGTTTCTGACTGATGTCTTGAGATGTTGCTTCAATATATCCACATAATTCTCCGTCTTCATGATGCCATCTATTTTGTGAAGTGCACCAGTCCTCCTGCAGCAAAGCACCCCCACAACATGATGCTGCCACCCCCGTGTTTCACAGTTGGGATGGTGTTCTTCAGCTTGCAAGCATCCCCCTTTTTCCTCCAAACATAACAATGGTCATTATGGCCAAACAGTTCTATTTTTGTTTCATCAGACTAGAGGACATTTCTCCAAAAAGTGCAATCTTTGTCCCCATGTGCAGTTGCAAACCGAAGTCTGTCTTTTTTATGGTGGTTTTGGAGCAGTGGCTTTTTCCTTGCTGAGCGGCCTTTCAGGTTATGTCGATATAGGACTCGTTTTACTGTGGATATAGATACTTTTTGTACCCGTTTCCTCCAGCATCTTCACAAGGTCCTTTGCTGTTGTTCTGGGATTGATTTGTACTTTTCGCAACCAAGCATGTTCATCTCTAGGAGACAGAACGTATCTCCTTCCTGAGCGGTATGACAGCTGCGTGGTCCCATGGTGTTTGTACAGATGAACGTGGTACCTTCAGGTGTTTGGAAATTGCTCCCAAGGATGAACCAGACTTGTGGAGGTCTACAATTGTTTTTCTGAGGTCTTTTCTGGTTTCTTTTGATTTTCCCATGATGTCAAGCAAAGAAACAGAGTTTAAAGGTAAGCCTTGAAATACATCCACAGGTACACCTTCAATTGACTCAAATTATGTCAATTACCCAATCAGAAGCTTCTAAAGCCATTACATATTTTTCTGGAATTTTCCAATCTGTTTAAATGCACAGTCAACTTAGTGTATGTAATCTGACCCACTGGAACTGTGATACAGTAAATTATAAGTGAAATGTTCTGTCTGTAACAAGTTGTTGGAAAAATTACTTGTGTCATGCACAAAATAGATGTCCTAACCGACTTGCCAAAACTATAGTTAGTTAACAAGACATTTGTGGAGTGGTTGAAAAAAAATTGTTTTAATGACTCCAACCTAAGTGTATGTAAACTTACGACTTCAACTGTATATACTGTATTCTATTCTACTATATTTTAGTCAATGCCACTCCGACATTGCCCGTCCTAATATTTATAAATTCCATTATTTTACTTTTAGATGTGTGCATTGTTGTGAACTGTTAAGATACTACTGCACTGTTGGAGCTAGGAACAGAAGCATTTCGCTACACCCGCAATACCATCCGCTAAATATGTGTATGCGACCAATAAAATTGGATTTGAATTAATGATGATGTCGTTGACCTTAAAAAGCGCTCCATGACCAGTGGAAGCAAAATAGCCCCATAAACTAAAAGATCCACCACCATATTGTGCAGTTGGTATGGGGTTCTTTTCCACATATGCATCCTTCTTTCGACACCAAACCCACCCCTGGTGTGCATGGCCATAGAGCTCTATTTTCATGTCATCTGATCATAGCACCAGTTTTAATCCAAGTGCCAATGCTGTTTAGAAAACTCCAGGCATTTTACATTTGTTGGATGAATTGAAAATAGAGCTCTTGGGCCACGCCCACCGGTGGTGGGTTTGGTGTTCACAAACCGCTCGCCCATATGACAACATATATGTGGTCTGCGGCTGTGAGGCCGGTTGGATGTACCGCCAAAATCTCTAAAACAATGTTGATGGCGGCGTATGGTAAAGAAATTAACATTCAATTCTCTGGCAACAGCTCTGGTGGACATTGAAACATCTGTGCATGGTGTTGTGTGACAAAACTACACATTTTATTGTCTCTAGCACAAGGTGCACCTGTGTAATGACCATGCTGTTTAATCAGCTTGTTAATCATGCCACACCTGTCAGGTGAATGGATTATCTTGGCAAAGGATAAATGCTTACTAACAGGGATGTAAACAAATTTGTGTTTTATTTTTTTGGAGAAATAAGCTTTTTGTGAGCATGGCACATTTCTGGGATCTTTTATTTCAGTTCATGAAACATGGGACCAACGCTTTACATGTTGTGTTTCCATTTTTGTTCATTGTACATGCTTTTACTGTTTGGTTCTCCTCTGTGTCTTTCCCACTTAAACACCCACACACTCAGCAACACACAGCCCCCAAATGCCACCCCCTTCCATTTTAACTGTTGGATTTTCAAATACAAACAACCAGAGATCTCAACCAAATAAACACTTGAGAGAACCAATCAATGCACACATCAAAACCACAAAGAAATGGTTAATTGACCACAAAATCAACATTTTGCAATGGCCATCTCAGTCTCCGGACTTGAATCCCTTTCAAAACCGGTGGTTTAAATTGCAGAGCGCAGTCCATAAGCACAGATAAAATATCAAGGATCTGTATGGAGGAATGATCTAAGATCCCTTCCAATGTGTTCTCCAATCACATCAAACATGTCAGAAAAAGGCTCAGTGCAGTTATCCTCGCAAGGGGAGGGTGCCAGAGTATTGATGTTGCTGCTACCGTCTCTTATGACCGAAAAGAGCTTCTGGATATCAGAACATTGATGACGCACCTCGAACTGGACAAAGATTTTTTATTTAATAAGTCAGACGAGAAGGATATACTGCTTCTCCGAGACCTGGCCCAAATCCCTGTCACTCGCGTGAAGAAAAGACGGAAATACAGGTGGTGGAGATTGTGGTGCCTTGTGAGAAATCGTCGGTGAGTGGGCAACCCGCCTCTACCATCCGTTCTATCTACCAGCGTGCAATCACTGGAAAATAAACTGGAGGATCTCCGTTCGAAATCATCCTACCAACGGGACATTAAAAACTGTAATATGTTTCACCAAGTCGTGGATGAATGACGACACTGATAATATAGAGCTGGCTGGGTTTTCCGTGCATCAGCAGGACAGAACAGCTAAGTCTGGTAAGATAAGGGATGGAGGTGTGTGTCCATTTGTCAATAACACCTGGTGCGTGATGTCTAATATTAAAGAAGTCTCAAGGTATTGCACGCCTGAGGTAGTGTACCTCATGATAAACTGTAGACCACACTATCTACCAAGAGAGTTTTCACCTATATTATTTGTAGCCATCCCTTTTACACCAAACCGATGCTGGCACTGAGACCAAACTCAATGAGCTGTATAAGGCTATAAGCAATCAAGAAAATGCTCATCCAGAAGCGGCGCTCCTAGTGGCCGGGGACTTCAATGCAGGTAAACTTTAATCCATTCTACCTCATTTCTACCAGCATGTCACATGTGCAATCAGAGAAAAAAAAAACTCTAGACCACCTTTACTCCACACACAGAAACGTATACAAAGCTCTCACTCACCCTCCATTTGGCAAATCTGACCATAATTCTATTCTCCTGATTCATGCTTACAAGCAAAAACTAAAACTAAAGCAGGAAGTACCAGTGACCCGCTCAATACAGAAGTGGTCAGGTGACGCGGATGCTACACTACAGGACTGTTTTGCAAGCACAGACTGGAATAAGTTCTGGGATTCATCCTAAGGCATTGAGGAGTATACCACCTCAATCACCAGCTTCATCAATAAGTGCATCGACGACGTCGTCCCCACAGTGACCGTGCGTACATATCCAAACCAGAAGCCATGGATTACAGGCAACATCCGCACCTAGCTAAAGTCTAAAGCTGCCGCTTTCAAGCAGCGGAACACTAATCCGGACGCTTTTAAGAAATCCTGCTATGCCCTCAAACAGGCAAAGCGTCAATACAGGACTAAGATTGAATCATATTACACCGGCTCTGATGCTTGTCAGATGTGACAGGGCTGGCAAACGATTATGGACTAGAAAGGGAAACCCAGCCACGAGCCTACCAGATGAGCTAAATGCCTTTTATGTTCGCGTCGAGGCAAGCAACACTGAAGCATGCATGAGCACCAGCTGTTCCAGACTACTGTGTGATCACGCTCTCCGATGTGAGCAAGACCTTTAAAACAGGTAAACATTCACAAGGCCGCGGGGCCAGACGGATTACTAGGATGTGTACTCTGAGCATGCGCAGACCAACTGGCAAGTGTCTTCACTGACATTTTCAACCTCTCCCTGACCGAGTCTGTAATACCTACATGTTTTAAGCAGACCACCATAGTCACTGTGCCCAAGAAAGTGAAGGTAACCGCCCCGTAGCACTCACATTGGTAGCCATGAAGTGCTTTGAAAGGCTAGTCATCAACACCCTCATCCAGGAAACTCTAGACCCACTCACATACTACCCCAACAGATCCATAGATGACGCAATCTCAATCGCACTCCACACTGCCCTTTCCCACCTGGACAAAAGGAACACCTACAGTACCAGTCAAAAGTTTGGACATGCCTACTCATTCTAGGGTTTTCTTTATTTTTTTACATTGTAGAATAATAGTGAAGACATCGAAACTCCTTCAAGACGATTGGAAAAGCATTCCAGGTGAAGCTGGTTGAGAGAATGCCAAGTGTGCAAAGCTGTCATCAAGGCAAAGGGTGCCTGCTTTGAAGAATCTCAAATATAAAATATATTTTGATTTGTTTAACACTTTTTTTGTTACTTTTTTTGTTACTACATGATTCCATGTGTTATTTATCTATTATTCTACAATGTAGGGAAAAAAACTTGAATGAGTAGATGTGTCCAAACTTTAGACTGGTACTGTATGTGAGAATGCTTTTATTGACTACAGCTCAACATTCAACACCATAGTGCCCACAAAGTTAATCACTAAGCTAAGGATCCTGGGACAAAACACCTTCCTCTGAAACTGGACCCTGGACTTCCTGACGGGCTGCCCCCAGGTGGTAAGGGTAGGCAACAACACATCTGCCACACTGATCCTCAACACTGGGGCTCCTTAGGGGTGCGTGCTTAGTCCCATCCTGTTCAAACTCGACTGCGTGGCCAAGCACGACTCCAACACCAACAGTAAGTCTGCTGACAACACAAAAGCTCACCACACAACAATCACCGACAACGATAAGACTATAGGGAGGTCAGACACCTGACAGTGTGGTGAGCAAGACAAAGGAGCTGATTGTGGACTACAGGAAAAGGAGGGCTGAACAGGCCCCCATTAACATCGACAAGGCTGTAGTGGAGCGGGTCCGGAGCTTCAAGTTCCTTGGTGTCCACATCACCAACAAACTATCACGGTCCAAACACACCAAGACAGTCGTGAAGTGGGCACGGCAACACCATTTCCCCCTCAGGAGACTGAAAAGATTTGGCATAGGTCCCCAGATCCTTCAAAAGTTCTACATCTGCACCATCGAGAGCATCCTGACCAGTTGCATCACCACCTGGTATGGCAACTGCTCGGCATCCGACCGTAAGGCGCTACACATGGTTGGGCGTACGGCCCAGTACATCACTGGGGCCAAGCTTCCTGCCATCCAAGACCTATATACTAGGCGGTGTCAGAGGAAGGCCAGAAAAATTGTCCAGTCACCCAAGTCATAGTTCTCTCTGCTACTGCATGGTAAGCGGTACTGAAGCTCCAAGCTCCAAAAGGCTCCTTAACAGCTTCTGTTAAGCTAAGACTGCTGAACAATTAACTATTTACATTGACACCCCCCCACCCCTGGTTTTACACTGCTGCTACGTGCTGTTTATTATCTATGCATAGTCACCTTACCCCAGCACATTGACTCGGTACTGGTACCCCCTGTATATAGCCTCGTTATTGTTATTTTATTGTGTTACTTTATATTTTAAAAATGTACCTTATTTATTAAGTAAATATTTTCTGAACGATTTCTTGAGTTAAGGGCTTGTAAGTAAGCATTTCACATTAAGGTATTCGGCTCATGTGACAAATACAATTTAATTTGATTTGTATTAGTTTAAAATAACGTAATTTCAAAAACATTGGAGCATACAATATAGCTCAGTATTTGTATTATTTATTTTAAACAGTCTTTTTGACTCATCTTTATCAAGGGAGACACTACTTTTGGACCTGACTGAAAATCTAAATCCTAAATTGGTAATCTCAACCCCACTTACGTCTTGGTTGTACTCTAAAAAGACATGGAAGTTCATGTCTTTCCTTAAGACAGGATGGGCAGCCACACGGCAAAGAAACACTTCATGCATCGCCACGGTCTTCTTGAAGATAGCCAAGTATTCGCTGAAACACAGATATAGCCAAGGTATGAACCAATGGCATTCAGTGCATCCAAGTATCCCAACCAAACCACTATACTGAAACACAAAAGCAATGTACGAGCAACATGGGTCGTGTCAAGTAGGCACGGAAGGTTATAAAACAGAGAGCATGAAATGAGGTTGTACTATCCTAACTTTTTGTTTTATGTGACCTAATGAACATGAACTCACGCTTCAAGTTCCTGTTTCATTTTGGTGAACTCTTCCTTGGTCATGGAACCTTCACCTTCCCCCAGTTTCTGTAACTTCTCTCTGGAGGCATCGAAGTCAGGTCTTGGTGGGGCAGGGGGAATCTACAATTCAACAAATCACAGTTAAATCAGCGGTTTCTTGGAAATGAACATCAAGCTAAGTTCATTACTCCATGACACCAGACAGTTTTAATGAGAAAGGGAATTGACAATGAATAATTTTGTTGTTTCCTAAAACCCTGAAGTTTATAAGCCAATCCTAAAAGCCAAAACAGTCATCTCCCAAATCGCACCCTATTCCCATATAGTGCACAACTTGTCAAAAGTAGTGCACTATATAGGTAATAGGGTGCCATTTGGGGGGGGGGGGGGCAGAGTACCCTGGATGGGTCTCAGTACTTACAATGTAGCCTGCATACTCCTCATTCTCCACGAAAGAGTCATGGAGCCAGATGAACTCCTCATGCTGCCTCACCACTGAAAACTCATTCTGCTTGAAGTTAGGAAGAGTGCTCTGGAAGGTAAAATCAGACGAATCAGACGTCAGTCATAGAACAGAATAGAGCATTTCTTTTTTTTTTTAAAGGGGAAAAACTCAGATGATCTGGACACATTGATGATCACAATGATCATCTAAAGACAGTGACTAAAACCCTTTGAATCATAAATGAATTCCTTCCTTCACAAGAGTCCTTGAAACATTATAAAAGCAGCCGTAAAAACAAATAAACCCATGACATGAGGTTACACTTTGACAGTGACAGGAAATGAATGACTATTGGAATTCTCTCTGCATAGAAAATGAAGTGGAGTGGAGTGCCATCATGCAGTTTCTTAACCTTAGATCTTCATTTGCGTTCCATGAAATCAACAAAGCTGATTTTGCAATACACGCACACTTATTTTCAGAAGACAACATGAATGTGGAGATAAGATGACTGCTGAGGAGGAACATAATTGCAAGTCATGTGACATGAGTCTTGATTCATACAGCCATAAAAATGCACATGATTGGCCTTTCATTTGCCAAGTGCCAGGGCAAACAGGAATAAATAGACAGGTAGCTAAACTCTCTTACCTTAGTATGGACAGTAAACTTAACCTTGTCCCGCTCACTCAACGCATCAGAAATGTCCACTTGAAGTGTTGCATCAGTTTGGAGGTCAACATTGACTGCCCTAGGCTGCAAAATATTGTAACGGATATTGTATTGTATTTAGTGATGAGAAAATTAGAAAATCACCATTCCCCAATAGCTGGCTCTGTCAAATAACATCTTGGCTAGTCTGATTAATCAGGCTGTAAAACAAAATTATTTGGTATATACAGCCTGACACGAATGCCTGAAAATGAATATTTACATGATTTACAAGCCAGAATGTTAAATTAAATGTTATATAAACTTACTCTACCGGTTGTCTGTGCGCCTTGTGTGTAGATTGCTGCTCAAAATTTTAGACAGAATATCCACAGGAAAGTATTGTTTACACAACTTTAGAGAGAGCCGGTAGGTATATGGTTCAGAATGCCAAATGAAACCAGGCAACGCTCATCACCTGGCCAATACCATCCCTATAGTGAAGCATGGTGGTGGCAGCATCATGCTGTGGAGATGTTTTTCAGAGGCAGGGACTGGGAGACTAGTCAAGGTCAAGATTACAGAGGGAAAGATCCTTGATGAAAACCTGCTCCAGAGCGGGGCGAAGGTTCACCTTCCAACAGGACAACGACCCTAAGCACACAGCCAAAACAACGCAGGAGTGGCTTCGGGACAAGTCTCAATTTCCTTAAGTGGCCCAGCCAGAGCCCAGACTTGAACCCGATTTAATATCTCTGGAGAGACCTGAACATAGCTGTGCAGCAATGCTCCTCATCCAACCTGACAGAGCTTGAGACGATCTGCAGAGAAGAATTGGAGAAGCTCCCCAAATACAGGTGTGCCAAGCTCATACCCAAGAAGACTCGAGGCTGTAATCGCTGTCAAAGGTGCTTTTACAAAGTACTGAGTAAATGGTCTGAATACTTATGTAAATGTGATATTTCAAAAACCTGTTTTTGCTTTGTCATTATGGGGTATCGTGTGTAGACTGGTGAGGTAAAAAAACGATTGAATCCATTTCAGAATAAGGCTGTAACGTAACTAAATGTGAAAAAGATCAAGGGATCTGAATACTTTCCAAATGCACTGTAAAAAGGTAGAAATATGCAATATCTTTCTTATGCATATTTTGGTATTATTCTACACATGGACTATTATTGTAATGAGCTCCGCCTCTAAACAAGACCATATTTGGTTGGTCCAGATCAGACCAAATCTGAAATAATAATCCATGGACGTACGGTGTTGGTCGGTGCTCAGTGGGTCAGGATACCTGTTACAGTAGATGGAAAGAGGGTTGGTGGTAGGTGCAGTTGGAGCAGGGAGAGGTGACATTAACGAGAGAGGGAGGGGTTGTCCAGAATGTTTTCACTGTCCTTATTTGACCACCAGATTACGGAAAGAGGATGAAAAAAAAAACTTGAGCTGAACATAACAGGATGCCAGTGGAAGGGAGGACAGCAGCAGTTCACCTAACTGTGGTTTGTAACTACTATGATTTTTCCATTGTAGCCAATTCAATTGCAGCAATTCCGTTCTGTTTAAATCACTTAATAATTCATGATCAAACGTGACATCAGTAAAAACACTAAATTGGTAGATCTAACTTGAATTGTTATTTCTGTGAACTTTCATTATCCTCCCTCATGAGGAAGAGAAATGAATAAATATCTTAAAGATGTGGGTTTTGGTAACGGAATTACAAAGTAGAAGGCAATTTTTCTTACACTACTGTTCAAAGGTTTGGGGTCGCTTAGAAATGTCCTTGTTTTTGAAAGAAAAGCACAACATCAAATTGATCAGAAATACAGTGTAGACATTGTTAATGTTGTAAATGACTTGTAGCTGGAAACGGCAGATTTTTTCACGGAATATCTTCATAGGCGGACAGAGGCCCATTATCAGCAACCATCACTCCTGTGTTCTAATGGCACATTGTGTTAGCTAAACCAAGTTTATCATTTTAAAAGAGAATTGATCATTAGAAAACCCGTTTGCAATTATGTTAGCACAGCTGAAAACTGTTGTCCTGGTTAAAGAAGCAATAAAACTGGCCTTCTTTAGAAAAGTTGAGTATCTGGAGAATCAGCATTTGTGGGTTCGATTACATGCTCAAAATGGCCAGGAACAAAGAACTTTCTTCTGAACCTAGTCAGTCTATTCTTGTTCTGATAAATGAAGGCTATTCCATGCAAGAAATTGCTGAAGATCTCATACAACGCTGGGTACTACTCCCTTCACAGAACAGCGCAAACTGGCCCTAACCAGAATAGAAAGAGGAGTGGGAGGTCCCGGTGCACAACTGAGCAAGAGGACAAGTACATTAGAGTGTCTAGTTTGAGAAACAGATGCCTCACAAGTACTCAACTTGCAGCTTCATTAAATAGTACCCGCAAAACACCAGTCTCAACGTCAACAGTGAAGAGGCGACTCCGGGATGCTGGCCTTCTAGGCAGAGTTGCAAAGAAAAAGCCGTATCTCAGACTGGCCAATAAAAAGAAAAGATTAAGATGGGCAAAATAACATAGACACTGGACAGAGGAACTCTGCCTAGAAGGCCAGCAACCCGGAGTCACCTCTTCACTGTGTTTTACTTTTCTTTCAAAAACAAGGACATTTCTAAGTGACCCCAAACTATTGAACGGTAGTGTACATTAAGAAAAGTAATTCTCCAAAACGAAATACAAGTGTTCATATTAGTAGGCAGGGGTCTTAACTTTAACATGATTGTGTTTTTAATATCGTTTAAGACTTTCTGTTAGACGTTTTCTAAGACCGTTTCCGATCTGTTTGACCAGAAATCAAAGCCTTTGCTTATTCCTAATTTTTAGGATGGAAAATGGTTTACAGATTTATATATGCCTTAATATCTCAAAAATATAGTCTCTTGACTTTCATTTGACATCCTCCTATGAACTTAACATGTTGGAGATCATACATCTTTTTAGATGGAAATGCAAATTTATATTGGATATTCGGTCTCCTCTCGTCAATAGCTATTGAACCAAGCAAGCCATGACAATATAAATATGCACCGAGTGTAGAAAACATTATGAACACCTGCTCTTTCCATGACATAGACTGACCAGGCGAATCCAGGTGAAAGCTATGATCCCTTATTGATGTCACTTGTTAAATCCACTTCAAATCAGTGTAGATGAAGGGGAGGACACAGGTTAAAGAAGGATTTTTAAGCGTTGAGACAATTGAGACATGGATTGTGTATGTGTGCCATTTAGAGGGTGAATGGGCAAGAAAATATGTAAGTGCCTTTGAACGGGTTATGGTGGTAGGTCCCAGATGCACTGGTTTGTGTCAAGAACTGCAACGCTGCTGGGTTTCTCACACTCAACAGATTCCTGTGTGTATCAAGAATGGACCACCACTCAAAGGTCATCCAGCCAACTTAACAACTGTGGAAAGCACTGGAGTCAACATGGGCCAGCATCCCTGTTTAACACTTTTGACACCTTGTAGAGTCAATGCCCTGACAACTTGAGGCTGTTCTTCCATATGAATAAGGTGTTCTTAATGATTTGTTGACTCCAAGACAGACCCCTTGACTTTTTCCACATTTTGTTAAGTTAAAGCCTTATTCTAAAATTGCTTAAATATGCTATTTTCCTCAGCAATCTACACAGAATACCCTATAATGACAAAGTGAAAACAGTTTAGGAATTTTAGCAAATGTATTAAAAACAGAAATAGCTTATTTACACAAGTATCAGACCCTTTGCTGTGAGACTGGGAATTGAGTGCAGGTGTCCTGTTTCCATTGATCCTTGAGATGTTTCTACAACTTGATTAGAGTCCACCTGTGGTAAATTAAATTAATTGGACATGATTTGGAAAGGCCCACATCTGTTTATATAAGGTCCTACAGTTGACAGTGCATGTCAGAGCAAAAAGCAAGCCATGAGGTAAAAGGAATTGTTCGTAGAGGTCCGAGACAGGATTGTGTCGAGGCACAGATCTGGGGAAGGGTACCAAAACATTTTTGCAGCATTGAAGTTCCCGAAAAACACAGTGGCCTCCATCATTCTTAAATTAAAGAAGTTTGGAACCACTAAGACTCTTCCTAGAGCTGGCCGCCTGGCCAAAATGAGCAATCGGAGGAGAAGGGCCTTGGTCAGGGAGGTGACCAAGAAACTGATGGTCACTCTGACAGAGCTCTAGAGTTCCTCTGTGGAGATGGGAGACACTTTCAGAAGGACAACCATCTCCGCACCACTCCACCAATCAGGCCTTTATGGTACAGTGGCCAGACGGAAGCCACTCCTCAGGAAAAGGCACATGACAGCCCGCTTGGAGTTTGCCAAAAGACACAAAGACTCTCAGGCCATGAAAAACAAGATTCTCTGATCTGATGAAACCAAGATTGCCCTCTTCGGCCAGAATGCCAAGTGTCACGTCTGGAAGAAACCTGGCACAATCCCTACAGTGAAGCATGGTGGTGGCAGCATCATGCTGTGTGGATGTTTTTCAGCAGCAGGGACTGGGAGACTAGTCAGGATCGAGGCAAAGATGAACGGAGCAAAGTACAGGGGGTCCTGAGCACTCTGGAGCAGGTTCTCAGACTAGGGCGAAGGTTCACCTTCCAGCAGAGTAACAACCCTAAGCACAAAGCCAAGACAACACAGGAGTTGCTTCGGGACAAGTCTCTGGATGTCCTTGAGTGGCCCAGCCAGAGCCCGGACTTGAACCCGATCTAACATCTATGGAGAGACCTGAAAATAGCTGTGCAGCAACCCTCCCAATCCAACATGACAGAGCTTGTGAGGATCTGTAGAGAAGAATGGGAGAAACTCCCCAAATACAGGTGTGCCGAGCTTGTAGCGTCATACCCAAGAAGACTCGATGCTGTAAATCGCTGCCAAAGGTGCTTCAACAAAGTACTGAGCAAAGGGTCTGAATACTTATGTAAATGAGTATTTAGTTTTGTATTTGTAGCTAACGGTAGCTAGCTATTCAACAAATTTGACGTCTGTTGTTAGCCACGGATGTCACCTGTCTAACAGCTGATCAGATCATGCAATAAGGAATTACTGCAGAATACCAATAATACAAATAGCTACCAAAGGTGCTTCAACAAAGTACTGAGTAAAGGGTCTGAATACTTCCAGTACCAGTCAAAAGTTGACACACCTACTCATTCAAGGGTTTTTCTTTATTTTTACATTGTAGAATAATAGTGAAGACATCAAAACTATAAAATAACACATAGAATCATGTAGTAACCAAAAAATGTTAAATGAAAATATATTTATATTTGAGAATCTTCAAAGTAGCCACCCTTTGGCTTGATGACAGCTTTGTACACTCTTGGCATTCTCTCAACCAGCTTCACCTGGAATGCTTGAGATCCCACATATGCTGAGCACTTGTTGGCTGCTTTTCCTTTACTCTGCGGTCCAACACATCCCAAACCATCTCAATTGGGTTGAGGTCAGGTGATTGTGGAGGCCAGGTCACCTGATGCAGCACTCCATCACTGTCCTTCTTGGTCAAATAGCCCTTACACAGCCTGGAGGTGTCTTGGGTCATTGTCCTGTTGAGAAACTAATGCTAGTCCCACTAAGCGCAAACCTTGATGGGATGGCGTATCGCTGCAGAATGATAATGAACTTATCCTCTGCAGCAGAGGTAACTCTGGGTCTTCCTTTCCTGTGGCGGTCCTCATGAAAGCCAGTTTCATCATAGGGCTTAATCGTTTTTACAACAGTACTTGAAGAAAATGTTTAAGTTCTTGAAATTTTCCGAATTGACTGACCTTCATGTCTTAAAGTAATGATGAACTGTCGTTTCTCTTTGCTTTTTTGAGCTGTTCTTGCCATCATATAGACTTGGTCATTTACCAAATAGGAGTACCTTCTGTATACCACACTTACCTTGTTACAACACAACTGGTTGGCTCAAACGCATTAAGGCACACCTTGTAATTGAAATGCATTCCAGGTGACTACCTCATGAAGCTAGTTGAGAGAATACCAAGAGTGTGCAAAGCTGTCAGAGGCAAAGGGTGGCTACTTTGAAGAAACTCAAATAAAAATCTATTTTGATTTGTTTAACACTTTTTTGGTTACTACATGATTCCATGTGTTATTTCATAGTTTTGATATCTTCACTGTTATTCTACAATATAGAAAATAGTAAAAATAAAGAAAAACTCTTCAATGAGTAGGTGTGTTCAAACTTTTGACTGGTACTGTATGTAAATGTGATATTTCAGTTTTGCATTTGTAATAAATGTGAAAACATGTTTTTTAAACTATTATTGTTTTTTTATTTATGGGGTATTGTGTGTAGATTGATGAGGGGGAAAAACAATTCAATACATTTTTAGAATAAGCCTATAACGTAACAAAATGTGGAAAAAGTCAAGGGGTCTGAATACTTTTCGAAGGCACTGTATATGAATTGGATTTCAATCTTAAGAAAAATCTCAAATTCACACAAAAAAAGGTATCGCTTGTTCTTCATCCTCCCCTGGTTAAGAACAAAAAAAATTCATGTCATGGCACGCTTGGATCAATAGCTATTGACGAGAGAAAACCGAATATCCAATAAAACGAACTTTACCTCCGTGCCAAACCAAACCATATACCTACCGGCTCTCTAAGGAGTTAGGTACACAATGCTTTATTCGTCTTAACTTTTGAGCAGCTGAAGGACAAACCGCACAGACAACCGGTAAGTTTCAATGTGATTTTATTCAACATTCTGGCTTATAGGGAACATTTACATGATTTTCTAGGCATTAGTGTCGAGCTGTATACAAATTAATTGTGTATTACAGCCTGATTAATCAGACTATGTATTGGCTTACTAGCCAACTCAGAAGCTGTGCACGCCCTAACCAATTCATAGATGCTAACTACCTTTAGTGCCTATGGATGAAGGTATCTTCTTCCCGGGGACTTTTGTTAAGAGCCCCCGAGGCATGCTCTAAACATGAACACGTATCGCTTGCGGTATGGTTTTGGAAACATATCTTTCATATCAGCAAGAACTAATAATAATAAAAAAAATTACGAAAAGTTCAATTACTACACACCTTTAATAGGGTTGGGATTAGTGTTCCCACACGGCCATATCTCCATGTTACAGCGCATGTTTAAGGAAAGACAAGCGGGAGCAGGCGACCACCTCTGCTAGTTAGCTATTTTGCATGCTCCGAACACCTGTGTGAAACGGAAGAAGGCCGCCAGAAACTTGTTGTAGCTGAAAAATACTGTCGGCTGCAACTGTGATAAAGCCGGCTAAAACAGTGTACACAGTTAGTGTAGATTTTGCATGTGTGAAAATACCATTATGAAAAAGATTGCAGTCAGTATAACGGCACTATACTTCAATTACTGCATCCAAAATACCACAGTTGACTGCACTTTCAAAACGGCAATATTTTTTGGTAAGGGTTTGATGTGATATGAAAGTAAAGAGCATTATGTTTCTAGAACCGTATCGCAATTGATAATCGATTCACGTTTAGATGGAGTTTTTAGCTGTCAGAGCCGGTCTACCTTTGAAAATAACATAAGGTGTGACACTAACAAAGTATGAGTAAGTAACTTTACATTATTGGGCTATGCACTTCCTAGCATTAGCTAGCAGGCTAGCCTGCAAAACAATAGCAGGAATCTAATAAATGTGCATAGGTATATGGGTCTGTTACTAGTTAGCAATGGCAATATAGTTATTCATACAGTGAGCAGTTAAAATAAGCTTATGTTCATTGTTAACAAACGGTAACTAACGTTAGTTAGCTAGCTAATGGATTGTAACAGTTGCCAGCTAACTGGCCAGCTAGTTGGAAGTCAACTGACTCCCGATGTGGTCAAGCTGGCTAGCTTAGCTAACAGTAGCTAGCCATTCAACAAATTTGACGTCTGTTAGCCACGGCTTTCACTTGTCTAACAGCTGATCAAATCGTGCAATAAGGAATTACTGCAGAATACAAATAATATAAATAGCTGATCGAACTGTTAAGATCAAAATACAAATAAGATAAATATTTGTATTTTAAATCAAAGAAGAAAAAAAACTTACTCCTCTGTCCTCCTCGGAGAGGAAATCGGGACCATCGTCCAGCCCTTCTTGCTAGGTAAACAAAATACGGCGTCACAGGACATGCATTAGCCACATTAACTTTCAATGGGCAAATCATCGTTTATTGATGAATGTGTCAGATGATTGCACATATAAAACAATAAGTTGCGCTAGCTAGCTAGAGTAAATTGTGTATAACACCTACCATCATGGCTGCTGCGGGTGGAATAGTGAGGAAGTCTTGTGACGGTGGGATCTGAGAAGGTGGAGCCAAAGTCAGTAAATAGTGTGGAGGAGCTTTCAATTCAAACTTTCAAGTGGGGCCAAGAGTAGTCACTTCACTAGTACTACTAGGCTCTTCCAAATATTTTACTCTCACAATTTCATCCCAACACATTCACAAAACTATTAAAAAGGTTTAAACATTGTCTATACCCTTCATGGATAGATCCATCGAAGTGGGTTATTTGTCCTTTGGGGGTTAGATTTGCATTTGCAGCACAAACCACCCATTTGTGACCTTGGTTAATTCTCTGAATCTGTAGGTAAGCTATCATGTGATCTAGATGAGCCCATTGATTAAGAATCAACAGCAAAAGGCTTTCCATAATTATTTGAATTGCATTACTTTTTCCCTAATTCTCCTCCATTCAAACAGGTCGTCAGGTGTATTAAGAGGGTTTATTGTAGTCTTTCGTCAGTGTGGTACATTACAATAGCTCATATATATCAATTGACCTAATATACTGTACTGTATTTTGTAAAAATAGAATTGAATAGACATAAATCTTCTGGCTACTGATCTGCCTCTCTACCTACCACCCCGCAGAATATGAACTGAACAATGTGTGTTGGTTAGAAACATCAATCTGACAGTCCAGAACAGCTGACACCAAATTATATCAGTTCTGTTGTGTTTGTTATAGAAGAAGCTGGGTGTGGGAAGGGGGAAAACAGAATCAAAGAGCTATACTCTGTCTTAAGCGAAGGGGGAAAGAGGCTTGTACTGGACCCTGTCCGCACACTTGAAGGCCGCGTTGAGACAATGAATTATCCGTGACCCAAGCCCTGCTCAGATAATCCCTACCATTGTGTCGCTGAGTTGTCGTAGTGCTGCTGCAAATGTACATTGTCCCAGGGGTGTCAGCAGTCAATGTAAGTAACCTAATTTATGTTCCTCAAACTCTCTTGAATGCCTCTTTCAATCCAACATTCATATACTCATATATCTCTGAAACTCACTTATATAATACCTTTGATGATACACTGGTAGCAGTACATGGTTATACCATATCTAGAAGAGACAGGAATGCCAATGGAGGAAGTGTTTCTGTTTATATTCAGAGTCATAGAGTATCTCATACCAAATGCTGTTGAAGTAATATGGCTACAGGTTCAACTGCCTCACCTAAAGCCTATTCTTGTGGGAAGTTGCTATAGACTAACAATCAGTATCTGGATAATATGTGTGAAATGCTTCATAATGTATCTGATATCAAGAGCGAGGTATATTTTGTGGGTGACCAAAATATTGATTGGCTTTCATCAAGCTGTCCACTCAAGAAAAAGCTTCAAACTATAACCGGTGCCTGAGAGTGTTGGACTAGGTACCGGAAGGTTGCAAGTTCAAACCCCCGAGCTGACAAGGTACAAATCTGTCGTTCTGCCCCTGAACAGGCAGTTAACCCACTGTTCCTAGGCTGTCATTAAAAATAAGAATTTGTTCTGAACTGACTTGCCTGGTTAAATAAAGGTTTTAAAAAATGTAGTTTTATTACATTTTTGCTTTATTTGTTTGGACTCCAGGATGATTGATGGGAATCCTTAATTAATAAATACAAATACTCCTTGTCTCGGAGCTATATCGTTGTGGTATGATCTTTGGTCTGTGTGCTGTTTACAATTGGATTCAAATACATAAAGCCTGGCTTACATATAACGAACACTAGACGGCACTAAACTCACACAATTATAATAATCTTTGATCAACAGTCTATGTGCAAATTATGGTTTGGTGACGCCATGGTATTAACATGTAATAAACTACAAAAATATTTTTTCTTTCTTACCTTAAAAGTAATATTTTAAATATTCATTATATTAAAGGGGCAATCAGCAGTTTCTACATCCATTGATTCTTAAAGAAAATAACTTCTAAATGCCTCATCAGCTTAGTTTAACTGTCGTATTCCATCTGAGTCCAAAATATGAGCTTGTTTTACTCCAATCTTTCAAAATAAAGTAAATGTAAACAAACACTGTTTAGCCTTAAAATGTATATCATGGATGGTTACTCTATGAATTTGAGAGTGATTACATTTCTCCCTCAGCTTTTTACTGAAACAGTGGCGGGGAAACGCTTTGTTATTGTTTCAAGTGCTGATTGACCCTTTAACTTTCTGTGATGTGATGCAATTATACAAAACAACCCCAATGTAATGAATCAAATCAATTCTAGACTTGAGTGTAACTTAATCACAGCATCAACATGGCTTGTTTTACTTTGCTATTTCAAATTGAGAAATGTTTTGACATAGTGCAGAACTGTGACAACACTAATTTTTGCTTCATAATGATACATAACAGTTTGATCTCCACAACTAGTTTTATATTACTATTATTACTTGGTAATATTTAGATTTTGTCATCTGACTTTGATATTTGTCATTTAGATTGTATACATGTACTGCACTGTTAAGGAGAGCTTGCAAGTAAGCATGTCACTGTACTCTTTACACCTACAAGATCCTTTGCAGGTGATAAATACACTTTGATTTGATCCACACACCTAGATACTGTAAGCCCTTTCATCATTACATCCCTGATGTTGTTTGCCTATAATGATATATGACTGTATCATATGATGATAACTCGGAATGACAAGCTACATGCGCTGGCTGGCTGTGCTCATCTTGTTAGCATGGAGAATCTTGTTGAGAGCAAGGAGAGGTCACTTGTTTATTTTCATCTTTCTTGTCCAGACACATATTCTGAGTTGACATGAATAACAGGCACTTTGTTTAACATATGCATGAGGGTATAAGGGCTTACATGTACTGTGGGTGTCTACATGAAGTGCTCTGAGAGAGACCACATTCTAAATTCAACACAGTATCTTTCATATAGAGACACAGTAGGGAAAAGTTCATGGAATTTTCCACTGAAGAGGAAAATAGTTATGATTTGATCTTTAATTGGCTCGTTGACAAATGTATTGGATATATTGATTAGACTATTTAAAACTATTTTTAGACTAGTTAAGACCAACATAAATGATATGCCTGAGCAAAGGATGCAGGGCTGGTTCCACCAGGCTATAGGATGCACTTGATGTGGCAGTGTCTAGAAGAAAGTTTAACAAAAAAAGTCAGAAAGTATGAAAATGAATAACCTGTATTGACCTTCCTAATAATATCCTCATACATTTTTATTTGATCAATCGGCCCATCCACCACCCTCCCTCTTCGGAGGACAAAGGTAACTTCCTTACTCAATAGGCATGTTTGTGTGACTAGCCCGTATAAGATAAGTTATACAGCAGTAGCCTTCAGACCAGTTTCATAACATTATTAAATGTTTAGTCCTTTAGCAGACGCTCTTATCCAGAGCGACTTACAGAAGCAATTAGGGTTGCCTTGCTCAAGGGCATATGGACAGATTTAACCTAGTCGGCTCGGGGATTCAAACCAGCGACCTTTTGGTTTACTGGCCCAACGCTCTTAACCACTAGGTTACCTAACCATGACTAGTAGACTACAACGTTCTAGACACTGGGGACACCATTGGATAATACTTGTTGCTCACTAAGTTGTAGCGTAGTCAGTCCAGACAGAGATACAATCAAGAGTTTGTTTGAAGTCTATTTGGTGTGACACCAACCTACACCATATATTTCAGCTGTCACAGGACTGGGCCATCTGTTGCGTTAGATACTTCCCATAAGCAGGGGTTTACAGCATCTTATATTAATACACCAAGGATTTTTTTCCTATGTGATTTTTCCATCCCCTTCTTTCCTATTCTGTTCCTTGAGTGTGAAAAGCATTCTTGGTAGCGGGCGGCAAGCATGTGTACTTTAACGTGCTACTCTTCTCCTCTACCAGGGCTTCCCTTTCGCTGCTCTTTGGAAGCTTGTCCAGTTTTGCCATTTGTGGACAACGATGACAAGACACAAAAGCATGTGTTGGCCATAAATAGCTCTGACCAGCAGAGGATTGCTCACTGCCTGCAGATCAAATTCTCTACAGGCAGAAGGCAGCAGGCCTGGCCCCCATCCCAGTTGCAGTAAAAGAAGCACCACTCGCTCTTTCCTAGAAGCATTTGGCCCTGTTCAAATGAAGGGACAGGGGCAGACTGGCCTGGCTGTTCATTGAAACTTAGATGGAGAGTATAAAAAAAGGTGCTTTGATTCATTTGGGAAATTGCAGTTCTCTAAAGTTGAAAGAGCATTGCATAAAAATATGATTCAATCTATAAATATTTCAATGACATAAGTTGACAGTTCTCCAATTCACAATGACATACAGTATGATCGGAGGTTGGTCAGTAATGATTTGCTGTACTACAACAGAAATAGCCTTACTAGCTTGGTTTCACGCACAACAGTGTAGATATTAGATATAAGAAGCATCAAGGAAACCACCTTATTTCCATTTGGAGTTTCACACAGAAAATATAATGTATAGAGCTGAAATTATTCCCAATTATACACAATATATTTATACCAGAATGTTCCGTTAAGTTGTAGCTGCCCTCCTGAACAGAGCCCATTAGTTTGTCACTCACTCACTGCATCTGGTTTAATTGAATAAAAAACTAACCAAGGCAATATAGCATAGCATATAGACCAGATCTTTCTATTTCCTGTTAGAGGAAATCATTAATGTATCTCTTTATTGCTTCTCAGGCCTCCTAATGAACAGATACACTCAGAGACAACCCAGAACAGAAGACACTTCTTTCTGTTATCTGCCACAAGGTTTTATTGCAAAGTGGCAACCTCCTCGCCTCATCTCAAAAACAATGTTCCACTTAATGCTCCAAATGCACATATTGCCATCTTTACTGATATATTTGAATTATTTTGTTTAGTGTTAAAAAAAAAACTGCAACCACAACCCCTCCTTTTTACGGTGGTGTACTGTACATTCAAATGAAAGTAAGGTGGCAATTGAACAGTCAAATACTCATCTGTTCTTGTCCATATGCATAACAGGAATGAAAACTGAGGTAACATCTCTAGTTGACATAAATATAGATATTCTTTAAAGTTATTCGAAACTTTTTTGTCTCAACTTGTAGTGTATAAACAAAAAAGTGCTTTATATATGCATAGTCTATTACGTGTTTTGCCAGGTCGAATAACATATTGGATATGATAGAACACTTCAAATAAATACGTCAGTCATATGAAAAACCTAATGAGTGCAAAATACTTGCTTTTAGCTGTAACCTGGGCAGTGAATATGACTGTCAAGGCATTATAGAAAGCGTTCACATTTTCCTACTCTACTGAGCATCTAGTCACTGTTTAGGCGGGAAAGAATGCAAAAACAGTGCTAAACTTTTTGTTTTGGGAGTGTTATTAATCTCAGGTAGTGTGGTGCTGCTGTACATATTTGTTTGGCAAAACACCTGATGAGTGAACATTCCTCGAAGGTAAAAAAATGAAAGAAAAAAAATACCTGGATTTTTTTTTTTTTAAGTCAGCTGGCAAAATAACTTGTAGGCTTTTGCATATGTTAATGAGATCTCCTTTGTGCGAAAAAAAATAAGATAATAAAACTGAACAAAATAAAAGCCAAATTATATAGACACAACTGCTAAGGTGAAAGCGTCTGGAATCCAGATGGCACATAGTATTTTCCGTTTACAATGGTAACCCTTCGAGTGACACCACCACGTTTCCTCCCAACTTGTCTGCCAGGGTGGCGCGGTCCTGGATGTCGTCTAATCCGTTGACTTGCCATTCGTGTTTGATACCTGAAAGAAAGGGATGTATAGAGCTGATTGCCATCCATTTTATACTGTCATGTTGAATACTAACAAGGCCCTTTCAATCATTTGCAGGGGTGTCGGAGGGAATTTTGTTTGACACCACATTTTAAAAACTTTCTTTGGGGTTCAAATTGAATGGTGTTTTGAATAACTTCAATAGCTACAGCCATGAAACTTTTATAGAACATAGATAGGGAAAGAAAACAACTTATGTCGGTAAAAAAGAAAAGTCTAAATTTTTCTAACAAGATAGTTAACTAGAAGTTAACCGTTTAGACTATGCAAATTCACCTGAACAAATTACTGAGCACGATCATACGATATCAGGTCAAACATACAGGAATAGCAGTTTGATATAGCCATTGTCACTCACCTGTGAACTTCTTTTTAATGGCATCTTTAGAGCTAGCGTAGATCATCTTGCTTTTCAAGGGAGCACCCTCAGGTGCCCTGGAACGAGGGAAACAATTTAATAAGACTCATGTCCTTATTCCATACCACACAAATGAAAGTATCAGTTATTTTACCCAAAGTCAAAGACCGTGTTTCTCAAACTTTTTTATGCCTGGGGCCACCAAGCTATGGTTCTCCTTAAATTACAACACCCAAACGTACCAAAATATAAATACCAGGTCTTCTTTCTTGGATTCTTTTGTTTCGTATGTGGCATCATATAAGCCGTATCTGCAATCGTTGAGAGGTAGAAGTTTGACGAAGCAGGCATATGGGTCGTCCACCGACTCCCCAATGTCACCAACCAGAATCCACTTGCCCTCTTCCACAACAATCTTCTTCTTGTCATCGCTGAGGCAAAACAGCACAGCCTTTTTACGCTTTTTTACATCTTCGGTAGAGGATGACTTCCTGACTTTCATGTCATTGAAGACCTTGATGACTTCATCGTTGACAGTGACACCAGAGGCCTGCGGAAGGAGGGGGGAATGAAATGGCAGCCTTCAATATGGTTGTGCCCTGTTCAATAGCTAGTAAACACAGGGAACAATGCTGCTAAAACACTATAGTTATTATCATGTCCCTTTATTATGTGGACATTGAATCTAGACCCATAGCTAAACAGCATGGAAATGGGAAATGCTTTCCCTGGGGTCACTATTAGAAGGCATAACAAACGCAAACATTTACACATACAGTATGCAGCTATAGAATTAGCTACCGATACGAGTCATGCAGACAGAATAACAAGTGACTGCAGCATTGATCATAACCTTCCTTTCCTTTGACACTCATTTACAATGAATCAACACTTTCACTCTGACACTACCTGCCAGCACACCTGCTGAGTCATTTTGCATGCCACATAGGCTATGTCAGCTGGCCAAAGTGTTCCATCAATAGCGATGACAATTCGACCAGGAAACCAATCCATGGCAATTGGACATTCCAAAACGGTGGTGTACTGGCTAACAACCCTTTATCACAAAAGTACTCGCTGACCACTGAGTGACCACCACACTAGCAACTGTCAGAGAATAAGACCGGAAACTAGCTAGCACTGTGTCCAGCAACCTTTTGCATGTGTCAAGGACCACTGCAGCAAACTAGCCAGTATGGGAACAAGCGTGGAAATCCGCATGGGCGCGTTATTAGCTTGACTCGAGTGCAATCAAACAGCACAGGAGACCTGTAAGACCATTTCAAGTAATCTAGTCTATCATCTATAACCAGCTAGCTACAGAAGCTTATAGCGTAGAAAATGTGATTGCCAGCAGGATTGGTTAACGTTCTCATGAAGACAAGTTGGCTTCTAGCTCTGAAAGTTTAGCGATTACCGTTAGACAGAGGACTGCGCTATAATTAAATTAAAATGGCCGCCTTAGGCTGCAGGCCTTGCAGCAATCCTAAACTGGAACTGATTTTAGAAATTTACAACGGTATATTATTTAACTTGAAACAAACTTCGTAGCAACAGCTAATCACTATGGAATGTCCAAAGCAACTATAACCAGCAATCAAACATTGGTATGCAAGCAAGCAACGTTTTTCGAAAACAGCCCAGTGTAACAAAGTTACAAAAAGTTCCATCTACACCGAACTAGAAACTACCTAACATCTAGCTAGAAAAGTAAAGCCGTTTACCATGTTGTCCGATCGTCGGTCCTGTGTGATTTGCGATTATGTGGGTAAATAGATAGGGTAATGTTTGGACGAGCCGACCGGGTGTGGGACTGGGAGAGATCGGGGGAGAAAGGTGGTGGTAAGGGGCGCGCCAGTATGAGCCACTGCACTTGCAGCGGGCGGGATCAGGAATGGGATAGGAGGAATTTATCCTATGACATACCGATGACAATAAAGCTAAGCAAGGACTTCCACTTCTACATTCAACTCAGGCATGCAGGCAGCGGTAAGTTATTTTCTAACCCTACTAGAAATGGACACCTACCCTAAAAACAATACGCTTCACAATTATTTAGAAGACATTGGCAACAAAAGTGAGAGATAACCAAGAAATATTAAACAAAGTCAATTTATTTTTTATATATAGGAACATGTAGACGATAGCAAATACAAAGCAAAGGTGACAGTTAGGGGGACAACACTCAGTATTTAGACCCTATCCCAAACAGTTTCTAAAGACTGAACTCAAAACTAGGCAAATAATTCTTTACAAAAACATGTTCTATAGAAATATAAATAAAGTTATTGCATTCAAAACGAAATAAATAACCAATGAATGATAGGAAATAAGGGACATAAGAAATAATCAGTTTCCAGTGTAGTGTTTCACTGAAAGATGGGAACCTGAAACAGTTGATGTAAAATATGTTCAATATTATGAAACTAAAATTAAACTGTCCATATTAAGTTCCAATACTTAATTCAGCTAAATCAACTGAAGTACAAAAAGTATGTGCACAAAAATAGTAGTCTAGGAATGCTGCCAATATACAAAATATTAATACGCTGTTGAAACCTGGTTTCAAACAACAATTTGTTTACCCTGAGTGAATACGAATAGAAAGGCTTTTTGAAATATTCAGTGCAAATACTTTCAACGATATAGTTGTTCCTGCCTTATCTTGAGAGGGTATGATATTTACACTTCCAAAATGGTTTGGGAATGTTCAGACTTTACAATGCATGGTCATATTCACAAGAAACAAAACAGAACGAAACGGAGGGACTATCTGAATTATGACCGTGTGTATTTTCTGTCATTCAGGGCTCATCTGTAAAAGAGACCTTGGTCTCAGCATGACTCCCTGATAAAATAAAAGTAAAAAATAAAAAGTCTCAAATAACAAACATTGTTTTTGTCGCAAAACCAATTAAATTCTTGCAACGGTGTGCATGAATACGACCCAGTAGTTTCAGTCAGTCAGCTTTACATCCGGGGCCGCTTCTGTGGAGGAGTGGTCCGGTCTGCCAGCCCCAGATTAGAGACTTCTGAGTTGAAGAAGGCTTGGAGCCTTGCTCCTGCTTTAGCTTCATTCGTGTGCCGAGGGTTGTATTGTAAACAGTTGGCAAACATGAGCTCCACGTCCTCAATGTACTCCGCTGTGAGATAGGAGGGGGAAAAAGATGATCAGAAATCATTTCAAATCTGATGTGCAGAACCATGACCGCATAAAACTCATTTTTCATGCTGATAAAAAATGTAATCCAATATACAAGGAAATGGTTCAAGTCTTAATTTGTGTTGGTTTAGGTAAAAGCAAAAAATCAACTTACTAGCTGTTTTATATTCACAGTTGTTGACCTTTTCTCTGATAGTGCTCAGAGCTATGGGTCTTTTGATAATGTCGAAGTAGTCTGGAACCTGCAGAAGTGAGGACAGATAAATCAGAGGGTATACAAGTAACCGCACGACTAATCAAATAAACATTTATTTGTCACATGCCCACAAATATAGAAAATGCGCTGTAGTTAATTTGTGTGTGTCTTTTTTGCCTCAGTGGATCAACGTGAACTTTTTCTGTCCAAGTTACCAAAAGCATTTGGAGATTGATGTGCATTTGCTGCCCGTACAGTTAATTCCAGTGTCTACCTTCCAGCGGAAAATCCTGGCCACTGTGTGCACGCGCGTAGGCTACCTGCCCCTCCCGAAGCATAGTCTACTAGCCTACTACTGACGTTAAACGAGATTAATTTTTAATTAAACAATGGATTAACTTTTTCAACACTAGTTAAGGATACTATAGTTATGTTTCACATAAGATTTATTAACTACAAAAAAGGTAAGACATGTTTAAAAGGTGTACTATGTAGAAATCGCCCTGCCATTTCCTGGCTGATAAAATTCTAATTCCAGTTTGTGACAAAACAAACAAGTATAATGTAGAGTAATTGTACCATAACCAAAAATATGATATTTTCTGCTGTTTGAAGCTGGTGTAGAAAAACGTGTCACCTAAAAACAAAAAAAGTGATTGCAGCTTTAGTTCTGGTGCCACTCTGCACACACAAGCCTGTTAGCTTTCTAGTTTTGGTCCAACATTGAACCAACTCTAAAGACATTCAAAGTTCCTTCATAGAAGCCGGTCCTCCGTAGGTATAATTCTATGGGCCTAGTTCAGATAATGCATGTCATAACAATAAGATGCCCAGCGCTTCAAAGCAGGCCTTCTCCCTCAGCCCTCTCTCACTTTCTCCCCCACCTGCTTTATTGTCAGTCACCTCTTCTGCCCTATAATAGCAGGTAAACTAACTTTTGCCCACTGCATAAAAAAACTGCTCTATTCACAGTACTTGGTGAAGTAATTTAATGTCAAGCTAAATGTGGTTTAAAAAGGAACTTTATAAAACATTACTTTATTTTGCTGGTTGGAAAAGTAGAATGAAAAAAATATATATTCTGTTCCGAACAAAACGTCTGGAAAATACATTTGGTTCCAACACCTGTTACATAGTAAGATCAATTCCAGCCAGCTAACTTACAAAAATAGTGAAATAACTAAATGTTTTAGATAGATGAGCATGAAATGGGAATGGTCTAATTGACCCAACAACCAGGACCTTCCCTGATTTGAGGGGTAAAAAAAATAACTTTAAAAATATATATATATAAATTTGCAATTGTTTATACAGATCTATAATGATGCATAAATAGAAACATGAGGTAAGATGCCAGAAGACGCAACTGATGCATATGGGGATATTTTTGATTTCTCTCTGACATTCAGAAGCTGAGCTAAGACCTCTAGTTGAGGAGTCAAAGAAATTTGACTTTGCTTAGGAAGTAATCGTACACAATGTGTGACTCTCGCCATCAATTGATCTATTCACTTTTAGTAAAAGACCATATGTATAATTAAATTGAGTGTAAATTAAATTGAGCGGTCTTGATTTATTTTCCTTATCCATTATTATATCATTGAATAGCCTACCTATAAGATGTCCTGATTCTTGTTAAACTACATAGAATTGTAGGAATTCAGTTTAAAAACAAATTACAATGTGAAAAAAGGGGGGCCCTGGGAAAAATGTTAGGGAAACCCTTGAGTTAGATAGTAGGTGTCCCTAGTGAGGTAGCTAGTTGTATTCATAGGAGTGCTGCCTCTGTGTGTGTGTGTGTGTGTGTGTGTGTGTGTGTGTGTGTGTGTGTTTAAGTGCATGCGCGCATATGTGTTTCTCTGTGAGCCAGGCTGGAACAGAAAGAAATGTACCTTTAAAAAAAGTCATGTATTACCTGTATCCTGGACACGAGCTTCATGAAGGGCCAGCTGTCTTCATGTCTGACAAGCTCTACGGTCAGGTGCTCGCAGGCAGACAATTCATGGACTCCCAGGTTCCTCCCTGAGCTGCGGCGACTGGACGAAGAACCTGAAACCGAGGGAGTCAGGACCAGCTTGGGCTTGGGGGAGACCTCTGCTGGAGGAACAGAGAAGATGTAGCCGATTGTGAATATCAAAGATGTGCACTGTCTGAGAAAAACTAAAAATGACTCAACTAGAAGGAAGTTGTATAACTGAAGACACCCCCCTGAGGATTTTCAAGCGCTACAGAGCCTTCAGAAAGTATTCACACCCCTCAACTTTTTTCACATTTTGTGTTAGCCGGAATTTGTTAAATGGAGATTGTGTAAGCACAAGGCCAGGGAGGTTTTCCAAAGCCTCGCAAAGAGCACCTTTTGGTAGATTGGATAAGATAAAATAGCAGACATTGAGCATGGTGAAATTATTAGTTACACTTTGGACGGTGCATTAATACACCCAGTCACTACAATGATGCAGGTGTCCTTCCTAACCCCGTTGCTGGACAGGAGGCATTTCAGGGATTTCACCACAAGGCAAATGGTGACTTTAAAACAGTTAGTTTATTGGCTGTGATAGGAGGGAAAAAAAAGACTACGTTGAATGTTCGAGTGGCCTAGTTACAGTTTTCATTTAAAATCGTCTGGAAGATCAACGGCGACAAATTGCTGTCTAGCAATTATCAACCAACTTGAAGAATTTCTTTAAGAATAATGTTCAAATATTGTACAATCCAGGTGTGCAAAGCACTTAGACTTAACCAGAAAGACTCACAGCTATAATCGCTGCCAAATGTGATTCTAACATGTATTGACCCATGGGGGTGTGAATTAAGGTGATATATTGAATGAATTCAAATGTATGTTTTTGTGCGATATTCCAAATGCCTGTATCGCAATAATAAAGTTTTTAGATTTGTTTATGTCCGCTAGTTCTTATGTCTTTTTGGTCTTCTCATTTACACCAGATATCTGTATATAATGACAAGATGCGCATGTCTCTACCATAACAATGGGAGCCATTGTTCCAGAGGCGGGAAGGTAGGTGGACAAGCTTAGGGCCAAAATAAACCAATAGAAACACATTGGGATTTTGGCCAGTCAACTACTTCGCTTCTTGCTCTCCGTACACACAGTAATAGAGAAGTAAACCTTTCTCACAAAAGCCTTTGTCTGAATTGCTCAAATTGCATGCAGCAGACACTACTAAAACAGGAGTATATTAATGAACATTGATTCTGGAAAATGGGTGTGTTCATTACAATTAAACTGTAAATAGCTAACAAATTGATCCAAGTTGGCTAAACTTGAAATAAAGATTCCTATAAAGATTACCTGGATACTCACTAGCACTTGGGCTTGTTCTTAAGATACTGTTTATGAGACCTGTGTTCATTTGCTACGATGCCTGTTACAAGAAGTGAATGTGCATTATGCATGGTTCTGGTTAAATCTGTAACAAAAAGGACATTTTCATAGATATGAAAGCCTGATTGATCAGTGATTGCAAAAAAGCAGGTTAAACTATTTTGATAAAATAATTAGTTGGTCTTGACTGTGGAAGGCTTATATTAAGCACAAGTATAATTTCACAAGCCCTGTATTCATTACATTATTTCTGATTGAAATGCAGTGTATCTGACCTTTAACTGTACAACAAAGCTTACTCTGTTTTTTTTCTCTAAGTGAAAATCGACCGTAAGTAAAAAATTTCAATTAATATGATTTTTAGGCTACTTCGGCAACCTTATTGTGGATACTTATGTAACAGATTTCTGAACTTCATTTTAATACATTTTGCAATTATTTCTAAAAACACATTCACTTGGTCATTGTGGGGTAATTTGTGTAGAGGTGATATATTATATTTAATCAATTTGGAATTCAGGCTGTAAAACCACAAAATATGGAATAAGTCAAGGGGTATGAATACTTTCTGAAGGCACTATACATGACAAAATTAACATTCAACACTTCTGTACAGAAACATTTCGCAGAACTGGTCTTACCGGAGATGGGTCTTCTACGGGAGTCTGCCTGAGAAGGAGATGGAGTAGGCTGGCTGCTTGTCCTGCTGGAGGTACCGCTGGAGGCCAGTATCTCGTGACTGATCCGAGAGCTGACTCTGCTGCCTGGCCGTGGTGGGCGTCTGCCGTTGGAGACTGGGGTGGGCTTGTTGGAGATTGGGGTGGGCTTGTTGGAGACTGGGGTGGGCTTCTTCCCCGAGGACTTCGCGGAGGCTCCCTTCCCGGCCGAGAGGGCCTGTTTAGGGGTAGTGTGCTGGCTCCGGGGAGTGGAATGACTTGAGCTGCTGGTGGTCCTGCTATTTGACCGACTGCCTTTGGTAGTAGGCACAGGAGGTTTCACAGCAGTCCGGCCCTTTTTAGTGACACTATAGGAGAAGAGGGAGGCTGAATTGAGGAAGGGAAACTTCGGATATATGAATACAATCTTTTGGTTTTAAGATAATTGTGTTGATAGTAAATTACAAGTATAGTGACGGTCAAAACACACCTCTTCTCTTCTTCCTCGGTCTCCTCCTCTGATTCCTCTTCCTCTGATTCTTCTTCCACTTCATCCTCTGACGACTCCTCTTCCTCCACTTCTTCCTCAGAGTCGACAGAGGAGCGTTGGCGGGAGGTGAGGCGGTTGGCTCGCCGTTTGGGACGGCACTCCGGGCAGAACCAGTCCCCTTCTGGGACAGCCTGGATACAACATGGATAGAGCAAGGGAGATGTTTAGATATTTCCTGATATGTAACTATATTGACAATATATCGTATAGACAATGTCGCAATATTATTTTGGCGCTAGTTGGCTGTACCTGCACCAAAACTCAACTATTTTTACTTCATAGCTTTTCCCCCATCTTTTTAAATAGAGACCATTTGTTTGGCACTTATTTCCATGATGACTGACCAAAATGTAACGTTATGACTACTGTTGCCTTTCAGTCAGTCAACTTCGGTAAAACATACTATGGGGAGCCGAACTCACGTGACTTCGGTTGAAGGCTCTACAATCACGCCTGACAAGGCCGATGAAACCCGTGCCTCACTGGAAGTGCCGCCTTCCACGGGCGAAAAGCGCTCTGCTTCATTCCTTAAATTAAAAGGCCCCTCTTCACCGAGCCCAGGAATGGGTGGTGCGGGACCTTGTTTCCCTCCTTCAGGGAACCGTAGTTATAGTCATAACATCACATTGTCTCTCAGTCAGTCAACTTCAGTACCATATTCTATGGGGGAATAATAGTCACCCCCCAAGCCAACCCCAATTGATATTAAATTAAACGGCCCATGGCAGACAATCCAGACCTGACCACGCGAGATGCGGGTATTGTGATTATGGAGCGCTGCCTTGTGACTTCCCCTGACCCAGCTGTAAGCACACTGTGCTTTACTGGGAGCAGTGACATTCAAGCGACAAAACTTCACAAAATTGTGCAGTGATGCTCAAAAATATCTCCAATAGTCAACCCTTTAAACAACGACCATGACGTTGCCAGACCCATGGTGGAGCGGGCACGTACACCGCTAGGTAACGTTTGCCTATATATGCCATTGAGATAGTTGCCACAATCCAGATGGAGAGACACTGCTTAGAGAAAGCCCTTCCACAAGCTGAGTACAGGAAGGGTGTATGGATAACAGAGGTTCCCAATATTTTTGGCCGAGGCCAAAGCCATGAGCAGGTAGGTTTTGTTGCAGAGGATCTTCAGATCCACCGACTCCGGAGGCTCAAAGGGGGCCGCACAATGCTTCAAACCAGCGCCAAGTCCCATGTGGGCGCAATAGGTTTAGAGACCGGTCTGAGACCGCACACACCTTTCAGGAACCGCACCGTCAGGAAGTGAGAGCCCACCCGTGAGGTTCCGTCAATTCCCACATGACACTCAGACAGCGGCCATGTACACTTAAAGCAGAGAATGCTTGAAAAGCTCAAATAGAAACATAAGGATGCCCCTTATAAAGCACCGAAAAGGAAGAGGTCCTTGATCTTGGCAAAAGTGGTCAAATGCAGGCCCCTTATACCCATACAGTCCTCTCGTGGAGGGTGCCCTTGTAGATGGAATGGTAGCAATAATCTTCAGAGGTAAACCTCTAGCCCATAGGAACAAAATCTCTGGCCTCGCTTGCTAATTCTGCCCGGGCACCTGGGACAACAGGCGGGGGAGCATTAAACATGGACAAGCTTCCAACATGTGTTGTGCTGCCATGAGACTATAGCCTGCATGAAGCCCAGCCCCTTTACGGGCACAGGGGGCTCTGGCAATGGCTGATGTAGTATCCCATTGGCCAAACGTGGGGGAACTTGTCACAGTAGTGTTTTTGCGGAGGGTCAATCAGATATGTGCCAAGGTAATAGCTAACTCGCCTCAGCAAATTAGCCAACCTGGCTAGCATGCTTTGCGGCGCTCGTTTAGCTAGCCCGATCTCGAAAGTCAACGTAGGACCAGATCACCGAGGTGGGAACGGACCCTTCATCAACAAGTCTGGGAAGAGACACAAGTTGTGCTTGACCAAGGCAGACTCTCGGCGGGGGTTACCCACCGAACCTGGCCGCTCTCGCTGTTCAAAAAGCCTCCCGTAACCGGCGACAGAGCACACATTGCCAGGGTTGGGCGCAGGCAGCCACACCATGCACCACACGCATGCACACAAGACATTTGCGCTGACCACCCTCTCTCTGGTCCCTGAAAAGGAAAGCCAAAGAATTCTACAAGTCTTTCCAGGGAGTTTGTACACAGTACGTGGCAATGTGCACACGGACCGGTTTTGAGCGATAGCCGCCCGAGCGTCCTCCAAGCAGAGAAACTACACAGAGAGCGAGTATTTTTCAGAAAAATGCTATAACCCTGACAGGGGGCATGACCCAGAACCCAGCTTAGCCATCGTCGTCTAGGTCGTTCTCTTAGCCATCTTACTCATTGCACCAATAAACTGAATATTAACACACAAAAAACATTTGAAAACAAGTACAAGCTTCAGCACACAACGTCCATGGGGTGAGCACGCTCTACCTCTATGGGACGGTTTAGTTGCAGCAATGCAAGACAGTCTCGCGTTCTAATTGTTTGTTTTAGTATCGTGAATCGTTACTGTAAACGAAGTGAAGAGCTAAATAATTGAAGGAATGAATCTGAGCCTCACGCTTATCACCTGTGGAAGGCTTCCAACGAGGAGTGGATTTTATTGTCCTTGTAAGGCGTAATTGTAAGATCCTTCAATCGAGGTCTCGAGAGTGCCACTCCCCATAGCATGTTGTACCGAAGTTGACTGAGTTAAAGATAACTCGTTTTCTCATGGCTCGCTTGTCTCTCCGCACCAGACATTTGATGCTACTGTTCATTATCTATCCTGTTACCTAGTCATTTTATCCCTACCTACAGTGGGGAGAACAAGTATTTGATAATCGGCAGTGTTTCCTACTTACAAAGCATGTAAAGGTCTGTCATTTATATCATAGGTACACTTAAACTGTGAGACGGAATCTAAAACAAAAATCCAGAAAATCACATTGTATGATTTTTAAGTAATTAATTTGCATTGGTAAGAAGAAGGGTGGGGGTGTATGCCTTATGATTAACGCATCGTGATGTGATCATAACAAAGGAACTCAAGTCCTATTGTTCACTTGAACTAGAATTCGACGACCGCATTATCTACCAAGAGAATTCTCTTCGATTAGATTATAATCACAGCCGTGTATATCCCCCCCCCCCCAAGCAAACACCGACCATCCTGAAAGAACTTCATTCGATTCTATGTAAACCATATATCCTGAGGCTGCATTTATTGTAGCTGGGGATTTTAACAAAGCTCATTTGAAAACAAGGCTCCCTAAATTTTAGGGAGACTAGTCAAGGATCATATCTTCTCCACCCTACCTGATACCCTAGACCCACCCCAATAGGTCCACGCAATCACACTGCCCTAACCCACCTGGACAAGAGGAATACCTATATAAGAATGCTGTTCATCGATTACAGCTCAGAATTTATCCACCATAGTACTATCCAAACTCACCATTAAGCTCGAGACCCTGGGTCTCGACCCCGCCCTGTGCAACTGGGTCCTGTACTTCCTGACGGGCTGCCCTTAGGTGGTGAGGGTAGGAACCAACATCTCCACCCGCTGATCCTCAACACTTGGGCGACACAAGGGTGTGTGCTCAGCCCCCTCCTGTACTCCCTGTTCCCCCACGACTGCGTGGCCATGCACGCCTCCAACTCAATCATCAAGTTTTTAGACGACACTACAGTGGTAGGCTTGATTACCAACAACGACGAGACAGCCTACAGGGAGGAGGTGAGGGCCCTCGGAGTGTGGTGTCAGGAAAATAACCTCACACTCAACGTCAACAAAACGAGATGATCGTGGACTTCAGGAAACAGCAGAGGGAGCACCCCCCTATCCACATCGATGGGACAGTAATGGAGAGGGTAGTAAGTTTTAAGTTCCTCGACGTACACATCACAGACAAACTGAAATGGTCCACCCAAACAGACACCTCAGGAGGCTGAAGAAATGTGTCTTGTCCCCGAATACAAACTTTTACAGATGCACAATCGAGAGTATCCAGGGGACTGTATCACCGCCTGGTACGGCAACTGCTCGCCCACAACCGTAAGGCTCTCCAGAGGGGAGTGAGGTCTGCACAACGCATCACCGGGGGCAAACTACCTGCCCTCCAGGACACCTACACCACCCGATGTCACAGGAAGGCCAAAAAGATCATCAAGGACAACAACCATACTGAGCCACTGCCTGTTCACCCCGCTATCATCCAGAAGGCGAGGTCAGTACAGGAGAATCAAAGATGGGACCGAGAGACTGAACAACAGCTTCTATCTCAAGACCATCAGACTTTTAAAAACAGCCATCACTAACATTGAGTGGCTACTGCCAACATACTGACTCAACTCTCTAGCCACTTAATATTAAAAATGGAATGTTATAAATGTATCACTAGTCACTTTAAACAATGCCACTTGATATATGTTTACATACCCTACATTACTATTAATCTCATATGTATATACTGTACTCTATACCATCTACTGCATCTTGCCTATGCCACACGGCCACCGCTCATCTATATATTTATATGTACATATTCTTATTCATTCCTTCACACTAGTGTGTGCAAGGTAATTGTGAAATTGTTAGATATTACTGCACGGTCGGAACTAGAAGCACAAGCATTTCGCTACACTCGAATCTAAAAAAATCGAAGAAAAAAAAAAAGACAACATTAAGTACACCTGCGCCAATCTTAAGAAAGAAATGTGTAGAGTAGGGCCCTTTCCATAGCAATGTAGGCTTCAACCCACCTACAATATATAGCCTAGGCCGAATAAGAGAGGAAGATGCAAACCATTGAATATTATCTAGTTCTGGGGACAGCAGAGTTGCATTCTCTGCAGCTGGCCCCTTCATAACTGTACAACCCATCACGCTACAGTCAGACACCAACCTCATTCATGCCACAGCTCCAAGAAGAAAATGCTACAAAAAAATAAAAGGATCCAAAATATATTTTGCCATGATTCCCCTTGTCCTTCCTGTAGCATGCTAGTTCACGCTAGCTGTCCATTTCAAATCATAACATTTAGAAAAAAAAGCGGAACTGGTTGACCAACGGGGCGATACCATCATATATCAAAATGTTTTATGGGTACCTAAGCACCATAGCACTAAGGTTGACGTCATCCAACCCTTTAGGCCATGTGTGAAGAAAATCAGCATCCAGCTTACCTTGAGTTTGGGGCGGACACAGTGGATGTGGTGTCCTCTGTCGCAACTGTCACACAGCAGCATGTTTTCTGCATCTCCCTTCCTGCGACAGACCTTACAACGGGCGTTGAGCAGAGACTTGGCCCAGATGACACTGCGCTCCAGGGTGGAGAGGTGGAGGAAGACCTGAGACAGGCTGGAACAGCCCAGCAGAGACTCCCTCCAACGCTCCTGGACCGTCTTCACCACCCGACCACTGTCACTACCTCCTGAGGGGCAGAAACATACAGTCAGACATATCATAGGATGGAGCAGTCCTCCATTCCTCGCCATCATCTACAACACAAGTCAACAGTCTTCACCACCCGACCACTGTCAAAGCCACCTGAGGGGAGGGGAGACAAACATACTGTCAGAACAACAGCATGCAATTATACACCAACCCACACTGAGTGTACAAAACATTAGGAACACCGGCTCTTTCCATGACAGACTGTCCAGGTGAAAGCCATGATCCATTATTGATGTCACTTGTTAAATCCTCTTCAAACTCAGTGAAGATGACGGGGAGGAGACAGGTAAAAAGAAGGATTTAAGCCTTTAGACAATTGGCACATGGGTTGTGTATGTGCTCCATTCAGAAGGTGAATAAGCAAGACAAACGGAGTATGGTAGTAGATGCCAGGCACACCGGTTTGAGTGCGTCAAGAACTACAACGCTGCTGTTTTTTTTCATTTCCAACAGTTTCCCTTGTGTATCAAGAATGGTCCACCACCCACAGGAAGCATAAAAAAATACATATATACGTTTAACATTTATTTAACTAGGCAAGTCAGTTAAAAACCAATTCTTATTTACAATGATGGCCTATACCAGCCAAACCCGGACGACGCTCAGCCAATTGTGAGCCGCCCTATGGGATAACTAATCACGGCCGGTTGTGATCGAGCCTGGATTGGAGTCAACATGGGCCAGCATCCCTGTGGAACGCTTTCGCCACATTGTAGAGTCCATGCCCTGACAAATTTAGGCTTTTCTGAGGGCAAAATGAGATGCAACTCAATATTAGAAAGGTGTTCCTAATGTTTTGTACACAGTGTACATATTTGATTGTTATCTTATTTCAGATTGGTATCATTAAGATATTTTTTACAGTAGCAGTCAAGTTAACACATACTCATTCAAGGGTTTTCATTTGTACTATTTTCTACATTGTAGAATAATAGTGAAGACATCAAAACTGTGAAATAACATATGGAATCATACAGTAACCAAAAAACATATATATTTTATGTTTGAGATTCTGCAAAATAGCCACCCTTTGCCTTGGTATTCTCTCAATCAGCTTCACCTGTAATGCTTTCCCTACAGTCTTCATGTCTAAAAGTAATGGACTGTTGTTACTCGTTACTATTTGAGCTGTTCTTGCCATAATATGGACTTGGTCTTTTAAACAAATAGGTCTCTCTTCTGTATACCACCCCTACCTTGTCACAATGCACCTGATTGGTTCAAACGCATTAAAAAGGTAAGAAATTCCACAAATGTACTTTTAACCAGGCACACCTGTTAAATGAAATGCATTCCAGGTGACTACCTCATGAAGCTAGTTGAGAGAATGCTAAGAGTATGCAACGCTGTCAAGGCAAAGGGTGGCAACTTTGAAGAATCTCAAATAAATATATTTTGATTTGTTTAACACTTTTTTGGTTACCACGTGTTATTTCATAGTTTTTATATTTTGATATCATCACTATTACTCTACAATGTAGAAAATAGTCAAAATAAACCTTGGTACTGGGTGTGTATGTATGTGTATAGATATAATCCATAGTGCTGATTTTGCCTTCCTTGCTTGCTATCAACCTTACCTTCACTGTTTTGATCCTCATCTTTCTTCTTGTCTCTCTTCTTTGCCTTCTGGTCCTTCTTAGAGTCTTCATCTCCTGTTGAGGGGACAACATAAGATGAGGCACTGGTTTGCCATGACCGTCCACAAGATACATTTGAACATCAAACATTTCATTAACAGCTCTAAACACTAAAATGTAATAAGCATGGACCTTTCTAATGACCAGTTTAGTGTGTGAAAAATACAGGTCTGAGCAGACATTAAATCACAGGTGGCACTTATTCCCTGCCAGTCATGATCTGTTATGAGATGCTCTGATTAAAAGGTCTCGGTGACCAAAAGCTTGACCTAAACAGCATTTTAATAGAGATTCTCAATTTACATTTTTTAATGCCTTAATCTGCAGCTCAAAGTTAATACAATGCACAGTATCCAAAATGGCACCCTATTCTCTATGGGCAAAAAAAAAAGTAAGTAGTGCACTTGAAAGGGAATAGGGTGGAATAGGGTGCAATAAGGACAATACCGCTTCTCTACAGAAAGTTCTGTGAGTTTTGCTGGCCTACCCAGTGGAGCCTTGAGGAACTTCCTCTCGATGCCCTGTTGGATGTGGGCCAGGGCCTGAGCCAGGTAGTGGACTGTGTTGTTGACCAGCTGAGGGGTACTGGGGCTGGAGGCAGCGTTCATACTCTCCCCCTTTAGCTCCTGTATCCTGAACAATGACACCTGTAAACTGGAACATGGAGCAGACAGAGAGACTGTTCAACTGTGGGTGTCAACAAAGATCTTCCTCTGGGTGTCAAAGATACAGTGGGGATGAAATAATGAGTAAAGAAAATACAGAAAGCTATGTGGAATTTGGAACTCCTATTGAACCAGCTGTTGCCATTTGAGGACATGAGCTTCTCTATTCAAACCATATGAAAAACAAGTTCAACATCACATTTTTACTTGTCTGGTACCTATGCCTTTTCTTAATTAACTCACTGTAACCATATTTCTATCTAGCTAACCTCTTGGTCTCTCCCTTCAGCTCCTGGAACCTGACCAACGAAATATTCAACCTGCACATGCTTTTTTACTGATCCTATGCTTTCTCGTCTCTGGGAGTCAATAAAATATATACACTACATGAAGAAAAGTATGTGGACACCTGCTCGTCGAACATTTAATTCCAAAAATCATGGGCATTAATATGGAGTTGGTCTCCCCCTTTGCTGCTAAAACAGCCTCCACGCTTCTGGAAAGGCTTTCCACTAAATTTCGGAACAATGGAAGCAAGTCCACGCAGCATTCAGTCACAAGAGATTAGTGAGGTCAGGCACTGATGTTGGGCGATTAGGCCTGGCTCGCAGTCTGCTTTCCAATTCATCCCCAAGGTGTTTGATGGGGTTGAGGTCAGGGCTTTGTGCAGGCCAGCAAGTTCTTCCACACCAATCTTGACAAACCATATCTCTATGGGCCTTGTGTTGTGCATAGGGGAATTGTCATGCTGAAACAGGAAAGGTCCTTTCCTAAACTGTTGCCACAAAGTTGGAAGCACAGAATTGTCTATAATGTCATTGCATGCTGTAGCATTAAGATTTCCCTTCACAGGAACAAAGGAACCTAGCCCAAACCACGAAAAAAAAGCCACAGGGAGTATTCCTCCTCCAAAGTCTACAGTTGGCACTACGCATTGGGGCAAGTAGCGTTCTCCTGGCATCCGCCAAACCCACATTAGTCCATATAACTGCCAGATTGTTAAGCGTGAGCCACAATAACAGCACTTACAGTTGACAGGGGCAGCTCTAGGAGGGCAGAAATTTGACTTGTTGGAAAGATGGAATCCTATGATGGTGAACGTTGAAAGTCGTTTAGCTCAGTAAGACCATTCTACTGCCAATGTTTGTCTATGGAGATTGCATGGCGGTGTGCTTGATTTTACACACCTTTCAGCAACAGGTGTGGCTAAAAATGCCTCAACCTTTGCCTCTCTTGAACCCATTGGGGAGTTGCGACAAGATTGTAATCACGAAATTTGGAAGAAAAAGGGGGATAAAAAAATATATAAATACCTAATTTACATAAGTATTCAGACCCTTCACTATCAGACTTGAAATTGCGCTCCAGTGTATCCTGATCTAACATCTCTGGAGACCTTAAAATAGCTGTGCAGCGACGCTCCCCATCCAACCTGACAGAGCTTGAGGGGATCTGCAGAGAAAAATGGGAGAACCCCCTCCCCCCTCCAACATAGGTGTGACAAGTGTCATACCCAAGAAGACTTGAGGCTGTAATTGCTGCCCAAGGTGCATCAACAAAGTACTGAGTAAAGGGTCTGAATACTAATGCAAATGTGATATTTCAGTGCATTTATAAATTGCAAAAATGTCTAAAAATCTTTTTTTGCTTTGTCATTATTGGGTATTGTGTGTAGATTGATGGAAAAAAACAAATAATTAATTTTAGAATAAGGCTGTATTGTAAAAAACTAAAAAGTAATATGTACTGTAGTGTACTTTGCAGATAAAATATATAGTATGAAAAAACTCATTTAAGTATATGGTAGCTGTCTTTTTATCAGACATATATGGACACCTTATCAATATAACCATTAATTATATCTAGTTAAACTCTTGGTGCACAATTTGAGACAGTAGTACAAAATTCAGACCATAATGTGGTGGATGTACAGCATTTACCCGTCTTTTTTCAAGTTAAAATTGATGTCCATTTTCTCCACGTCACCGTTCTCTCCTTTCCCAAAACCATTCTCCTTCAACTCGGGGCTCAGTAGTTCATAGTGGCCTTCCTCCAGTGCTTTCCTCCACTCACTCCTCTCCATCACCTACAATACATGACCAACCAGAGATGTCATCAAATAGTCACCAATGTTTTCATTTCCTGAAAATTACATTTTCATTTTTCAAGTTTGGGAGGAAAATTGGAAAGCATTCAGATTCAATTCATAACTCTGCCTACCACTGTATATAAATAAGTCCCTCATAACAGCTCATTCATTTTGTCGTCAAATACCATGTAAATACCTAATCATTACTAACAATGAAGAACAGATTTTTTTGCTGCATCTCATATCAAATTTGGTGTAGACCTTACCGTGAAATGCTTACTTACAAGCCCTTAACCAACAATGCAGCCCAAGAAAGTAAAAAATAATAAAAAGTAACAATAACGAGGCTATATACAGGAGGTACCGGTACCGAGTCAATGTGCAGGGGTACGGGTTAGTCGAGGTCCTTCGTACATGTAGGTAGGGGTAAAGTGACTATGGATAGATAATAAACAGCGAGTAGCAGCAGTGTAAAACAAGGGGTGGGGGGGGGGTGTCAATGTAAATAGTCCGGTGGCCATTTCATTAATTGTTCAGCAGTCTTCTGACTTGGGGCTAGAAGCTGGTAAGAAGCCTTTTGGACCTAGACTTGGCGCTTCGGTACCGCTTACCATGCAGTAGCAGAGAGAACTATGACTTGGGTGACTGGACAATTTTTCTGGCCTTCCTCTGACACCGCCTAGTATATAGGTCTTGGATGGCAGGAAGCTTGGCCCCAGTGATGTACTGGGCCGTACACCCTACCATGTGTCACGCCTTTTTGTCAGATGCCGAGCAGTTGCCATACCAGGCGGTGAAGCAACTGGTCAGGATGGTCTCGATGGTGCAGCGGTATTACTATGTGAAATAAAGCAATTAAATCAGAGAAAGAACTATTGACCAACCAGAGCCAGTGTACCATAAAAATGCCCCTTTGCACCATGGTACACATACGGATTATCCACAGAGGGTTTTACAGTTCATTAAGATGATAGGAAGAGGGCTCTCTGGCAAGAACAAAGACGGAAGGGCTCTACTTTATGACCAATAACGGGTGTGACGGGGGAAATGTACAGGAATTTCTGCTCACCCGACTTGGAATACAGGGTCATCAAATTTCGTCCTTTTTACCTCCCGATAGTTAATCTCAGTGATTATCGCCACAGCTGTGTATATCCAGCCCCAAGCAGACACCAAAAATATATAAAAATATCTTCATTGGACCCTGAACAAGCTGGAGGCAGCATTCATTGTTATGGGGGACTTCAACAAAAGTATTAACGCAACATACAACAATTACAAAAGTTACACTTCATATAAGGATATCAGTCAACTTAAATTCATTAGATATGCATCTGTTGGTCACAGATACCTTAAAACAAAATCGGCCTCAGGATCTCGTCATAGTATTTCTGTGCATTCAAATTACCATCGATAAAATGCAATTTTGTTGTTTGTCGGTAGCTTATGCATGCCCCTACCATTACCCCACCACCGCCATGGGGCACGCTCTTCACAACGTTGACATCAGCAAACAGCTCACTCACACAACACCATACATGTGGTCTGCAGTTGTGAGGTCAGTTGGACATACTATCAAATTCTCTCAAGCGATGTTGAGGCTTATGGTAGAGAAATAATTAATATGCAATACTCTGGCAACAGCTCTGGTAGACATTCCGGCAGGCTCCCTCAAAACTTGAGACATTTGTGGCATTGTGTTAAGTGACGAATTGCACATTTTAGAGTGGCCTTTTATTGTCCCCAGCACAAGGTGCTTCCTTCCTGTTTGGCATTGTCCGGGGGTGTCCTCGGATGGGGCCACAGTGTCTCCTGACCCCTCCTGTCTCAGCCTCCAGTATTTATGCTGCAGTAGTTTATGTGTCGGGGGACTAGGGTCAGTTTGTTATATCTGGAGTACTTCTCCTGTCCTATTCGGTGTTGTGTGTGAATTTAAGTGTGCTCTCTCTCTCTCTTTCTTTCTCTCTCTCGGAGGACCTGAGCCCTAGGACCATGCCTCAGGACTACCTGACATGACTCCTTGCTGTCCCCAGTCCACCTGGCCGTGCTGCTGCTCCAGTTTCAACTGTTCTGCCTTATTATTATTGGACCATGCTGGTCATTTATGAACATTTGAACATCTTGGCCATGTTCTGTTATAATCTCCACCCGGCACAGCCAGAAGAGGACTGGCCACCCCACATAGCCTGGTTTCTCTCTAGGTTTCTTCCTAGGTATTGGCCTTTCTAGGGAGTTTTTCCTAGCCACCGTGCTTCTACACCTGCATTGCTTGCTGTTTGGGGTTTTAGGCTGGGTTTCTGTACAGCACTTTGAGATATCAGCTGATGTACGAAGGGCTATATAAATAAATTTGATTTGATTTGATTTTGATGTACGAAGGGCTATATAAATACATTTGATTTGATGGTGCACCTGTGTAATGATCATGCTGTTTCATGGAGCAGTGGAAACGGGTTCTCTGGAGTGATGAATCACGCTTCACCGTTTGGCAGTCCGACAGACAAATATGGGTTTGGAGGATGCCAGGAGAACACTACCTGCCCAAATACATAGTGCCAACTGTAAAGTTTGGTGGAAGAGGAATAATGGTCTTGAGCTGTTTTTCATGGTTTAGGCTGGGCCCCTTAGTTCCAGTGAAGGGAAATATTAATGCTACAGCATAAAATGACATTTTATACAACTCTGTGCTTCCAATTTTGTGCCAACAGTTTGGAAAAGGCCCTTTCCTGTTTCAGCATGACAATGCACCTGTGCCCAAAGCGAGGTCCATACGGAAATGGTTTGTCGAGATTGGTGTGGAAGAACTTGACTGGCCCACACAGAGCTCTGACCTCAACCCCATCGAACATCTTTGGGATGAATTGGAATGCAGACTGCGAGCCAGGCCTAATTGCCAAACATCCGTGCCCTCTTGTGGCTGAATGGAAGCAAGTCCATTACTTAATTTTGCTCTATACCAAGTAAAAACAAAGAGGGAAGTTCTGGTGGTCAGGTCTGCACAGTGCTGGTCTGACCAACCAGAATCCATTATCCATGGATGTTTTGATCACATGGAATATGTTCCAGGTCACCTATGGGGAGAACATCAATAAATATGCAGACTCAGTCACCAGACTCATAAAAAAAATGCATTGATGTATATGTGGCATGGCCTTTTTTGATCAGGGATTACAAAAAGAAAGCCAGTCAAGTTGCGGATACCAAAGCCGCCCATACCACACGAGCTAAACACCTTTTTCCTCACGCTTCACGACTGAGCTGCCGAGGAGAGTCCCCTGAGGACTACATGCTTGTTAAACGTCGCAAGGCTGCGAGCCCTAACGGCATCCCTAACCGCACCCTCAGAGCACATGCAGACTAGCTAGCTGTTGTGATTTCCGACATTTTCAATCTCTCAAACTCAGGCCGTTATCCGAACCTGCTTCAAGATGTCCACTATCATCCCTATGCCCAAGAAAAGGAAAACAACTGAACTATTACCGACCCGTAGCACTCACCTCAGTCATCATGTAGTGCTTCGAGAGGCTAGTCAATGACTACATCACCGCAACACACTCGACCCTCTCCAATTCACCTATTGACATTCCATAGACATACTACAGGCAGGAGGTATGCACTGACGGTGTGGTGACCAGTAAACAACCTCTCCCACAATGTCAGCAAAACAAAAAAAGGAGTGAATTGTGGTCTTCAGGAGTAACCAGGCTGGGCACGCCCCCATCTTCATCAACGGACGTCAAACCACATGGCCACTGGTGAAAGCACGACAGCGACACTAACCTCAGAAGGCTGAAGAAATTTGATCTGTCCCCAAGAAAACCTCAGTGTTCTACAGGAGAGCCATTGAGACCATACTGTCCGGCTGCATCACAGCCTGGTACGGCAACTACACCGCCGCTGACCACAGGGTACTACAGAGGGTGGTATGCTCAGACGAACGTACCATTGGGAGCACACTGCCTGCATTCCAGAACACCTACAAAACCAGGTGTCGCAGGAAGGCCAAGAAGATCAGGGACCTCGGCCACCTGAGCCATAGCCTATTCTCCCCGCTTCCATCACTCAGACACAGCAGTAAATGCGCATCATGGCTAACAGGAACAGATTGACCAATAGCTTCTAACCCCAGACCATCAGCCTGCCGAATATCCACCACAAGTTAGGTACCTGCCCCCCACCCCCAACATTTTCACCCCCTCAGACATCTACCCTGCCCCCACCCTATTGGACATTTATCATGCCGAATAGCCACCACTACTCCTAACCTTGATTTGACCCAGTGTACCCTGGTAGATGCGGTCCTCTATATCTAGCAGCAGGTCTCTCAGCCTGTTGCCCATGAACTTCTCAGCAGGAGCCGCTGTGCCTTCTAGTAGAGCAGGGGCAGCCTTGGACCTGGCCGAGACCACTTTGCTACCAGCAGCCTCTGCTTTAATATCTGCAAACAAAAAAAACATATAGGCAAAACAGTGAATATACCAAACATACAGTAGGAACACTTGAATTGAAAACCACCACTAACTCATTCAGTCAATCAATCATTCAGTGATTCTCTGCTGAAGTGCAGTGAGGCAAGCCAGTGGACCAGAGTCCACATGGAGTCATTGACAACTGGGCTGTGTTTACACAGGCAGCCCAATTCTGATATTTTTTAAAGCCTTGTTCACATTGGCAGTTTGAAGTGACTCAAATCCCATTTTTTTGCATATCCGATTCGAAACCGTTCTTTTTTCATTCAGTCTGAACAGCCAAAAAGGACATGGAATCTGATATTTCAAGCTACATTTGTAGTGGTTTAAAAAAAATCAGATATAAATCAGATTCCTGGAAACGCGACTGGCCTTGCTAGCTACTCTGTTGACAATTTGAGAAGAACATGTGGTAGCTAACTAGCTTACTAATTGCCAGAAAGCTAAACAGCTACCTAGCTATCTACTTGATCTTTCGCAGATCTGATTCGTCAAAAGAAACATTAGGGTGGGGGGGGGGGGGTATCAGAATTGGGCTGCCTGTGTAAACGCAGCCTGTTGATGTTAGAAAGAGATTGGCCATTTGGATCAAGTTGCTATAGCCAGAGGCCTCTCCTCTATAGTCTGGTGGACTGTAGTAGTCAGTACCTGTGCGGTGGTAGCGATCAGCTGCAGCAGCGGTACCGAGGAGCTGCGCAATACGTTCCTTCTCCTGCACCAGGGCCTCCTTCAAGCTGCTCTCCCTGTGGCCCCGTGGGTTCAGGGCCTCAAGCAGCATTTCCACCTCCTGGGGGCTGCTGTAGAAGGCCCACCGGTTAGGACGGTTCACTGGGGGAGCAGAGCTGCTCTGGACAAGGGCTGGGAGGACAGGTTTGGAGACAGGGCCTGGGGTACAGCCTGTCTGGGAGAGGTCCTCTGGTTCTCTGGCCTTGTTCGGAGACACCTCCATCCCCTCAGCCTTGGCTGGCTCCTGGGTTGGTTCTTGGGGTTCCAACATGTCCTCTGTCAGGCCGAAGTAGTCGTCCTCCACGAAGAGGGCTGGTGTGGAGGGGAAGAGCCAGTAGCGGCGGTAGAGGCGGTCACGCCCCAGGGGGAGGATATAGGTGCAGGCTGCAGCCTTCTGAATCTTCTCCTGGAGCTCCTTCTCCCTCTGCTGCTGCTGAGCAAGCTCCTCTGGGCTCACCTCTTTAGGCTCGTCTTTAGGCTGCTTCTCCTTGAGATTGCATTCTTTCTCTATGGCTGAAATCAAATGTCTAAGTTAGAATGGCAATAATGAGACTAACCAGAGGGGGAAAATAGTTTACAGCATTTAGAACTGGACCACAGAACTGTTTAACATTCCAGTTCCAAAACATTTGCATTAATTTTACTGTTCACCACAACAATTGATCAAGTCACACTACATGAAAGCCTTCTAGGATTAATTAGGGGCGATTTCAAGTTTTCATAACACTTGTAAATCGGTATTTTTGGGCAATACATTTTTTTACGCCTTTATTTAATCTTTATTTAACTAGGCAAGTCAGTTAAGAACACATTCTTATTTTCAATGACGGCCTAGGAACGTTGGGTTAACTGCCTTGTTCAGGGGCAGAAAGACAGATTTTCATCTTGTCAGCTCGGGGGATCCAGTCTTGCAACCATACCGTTAACTAGTCCAACGGAATAAAGACCTGGCTCTCTCTCTCGTTGCACTCCACAAGGAGGCTGCCTGTTACGCAAATGCAGTAAGCCAAGGTAAGTTGCTAGCTAGCATTAAACTTATCTTATAAAAAACAATCATAATCACTAGTTAACTACACATGGTTGATAATATTATTAGATATTATCTAGCGTGTCCTGCGTTGCATATAATCTGACTGAGCATACAAGTACCTAAGTATCTGACTGAGTGGTGGTAGGCAGAAGCAGGCGCGTAAACATTCATTCAAACAGCACTTTCGGGTCCTTTGCCAGCAGCTCTTCGTTGTGCTTCAAGCATTGCGCTGTTTATGACTTCAAACCTATCAACTCCCGAGATGAGGCTGGTGTGACCGAAGTGAAATGGCTTACTAGTTAGTGCGCGCTAATAGCGTTTCGCCCTGAGCCTTGGGGTGGTTGTTTCCCTTGCTCTGCATGGGTAACGCTGCTTCGATGTGGGGGCTGTGGTCGTTGTGTTGCTGGTTCGAGTCCAGGGAGGAGCGAGGAGAGGGACGGAAGCTATACTGTTACACTGGCAATATTAAAGTGCCAATAAGAACATCCAATAGTCAAAGGTTAATGAAATTCAAATGGTATAGAGGGAAATAGTCCTATAATAACAACAACCTAAAACTTCTTACCTGGGAATATTGAAGACTCATGTTAAAAAGGAACCAGCAGCTTTCATATGAACAGAAACGTTAGCTTTCTTACATAGCACATATTGCACTTTTACGTTCTTCTCCAACACGGTTTTTACATTATTTAAACCAAATTGAACATGTTTCATTATCTACTTGAGGATAAATTGATTTGATTGATGTATTATATTATGTTAAAATAAGTGTTCATTCAGTTGTTGTAATTGTCATTATTACTATTTATTATTATTATTATTATTTTTTTTATCGGCCGATTAATCGGCTTTTTTGGTCCTCCAATAATCGGTATCGGCGTTGAAAAATCATAATCAGTCGACCTCTAATTGCTAGTAGTATGTACATCTAGGGTAAGAGGACTGAAGGCTATTACTTACGCTTCTTAGTCTTGCTGTTGGTTGTCTGCTCCTCTTCATCCTCGGTCTTCTCTTCCCCATGGCTTTCAGTGCTGGTGTTCATCTCTTCCGTCTTCATGTAGCCATTTCTTCCTTCGTCTTCCATCAGCTTCTCATGTTTGTCTTTCAGCTCTTTCAGTTTCATCTCCTGTTCTTTCAACTTCTCCTCCTTCCTCTTGCGGACTCTGAAGGCAGCCTCCTCCCTCTCTCTGCGGTGCTGCTCAGCCTTCAGTTCCCTGAGCTCCTGCTTGGCCTGTCTCTGCTCGTCAGCGCTGTCCTCTATGAAGTCCCTGGTAGACACCAGAGTCAGCAGCTTACCACACAACGCATGGAGGATCTTCAGCTTCTCACCTGGGACAGAACACCACAGATCCATTAAACTCATGCTACACTCAAGGCGTTAACCCTGTACGATCACTGCAGTGTTACCCCAAGTCATGTGGCTTCAATCGGTGTGTGTCTCTCAGTCTCACCTGGCAGCAGGTCATAGACAGCAGTGCAGGAAAGCCTCTTGATCAGAGCCGGGTTAGCCAGTCTCAGCTCAACACAGGGGTCGTCTGTAGAGCCGAAGCCTCCCTGTTTCTGGTAGCGGAACTTGGAGTTTGCGGAGTTACAGTCGGCCCCCGATGCCAGGATGTGCAGCCTCAGGATCTCGGACAGAGTACAGCTGTCCAGGTCCAACTGCTTCAGACTGCAGCCTAAAGACACCGACATAGTCATGTACTGTATAGTTATTGTTTATACTACTGTATATAGTTAAAGACTGCATCCTATGGAGACCCGATTTATGTGCAGTAGAGCAGGGGTTCCCAAACTTCATCACTCGTGGCCCCCCCTCATAGCATTGGGGAACATTCTGCGCACGCCATGTCTATTTCTATGGGAACAAACACAGTTCATAAACTGTTCACACCCCTCTTGTTGGTGGAGAGAATCTTGCAGGTTTCAAGCTTATTTTCATGCAATACATTTGCAATGTCTAATGTGTATTCACGTGATATTTGAGAATGAAAAATTACATTATCTATGGGCAAAAAAAAAATCTAAAACAGAGGCTGACATGGGCTAGTTGATCTGGACATTTCTGACAAGTTATAAATAGCTCTAAGACAATAGGAACTGATACATTACCCAATTGAGAAATTGCACTTTCTGCATTCTACTATTACAACTTCCAAGAGTAATTTTAAAGCCAGACAGTTGTCCCCCCCCCCCCCCCCCCGTACCGAACCCTCATCTCCCCCAGGGAGCGCCCCCCAGTTTGGGAGCCACTGCAGTAGAGTCAGGCTCTCAGAACAAAAGGAAAAAATGCTCAAATAGTTGTATATGAACATTGACTATATTAAAGACTGTTGTCCTTCTCTCACCTTGGTGCAGCTGAGGCCAGGCAGCAGCCAGAGAAGCCACAGCACTGATGGCTGACTGGGTGGGGTCCGCATCATCATCCAGGGCCTCACTCAGATCTGCCAACAAGGAAGACGATTTACCTCAATGAAAACTAAGATTTCACCATGATGCTAAAAGTCAGTCAATCCTACATCCTGGATGATAACATCCAAAGTCTATTTGGTGAAGAGTCACAATGGGTTTACTAGTTGATACTAAACAAGCGTTGTCGAGGTCCGTTTCTATCCCTACCTTTGGCGTCCGCCTCAGCCACCTGGTCGCGGGCCACCTCCTCCTGCTCCTCAGCCAGGGCCTGGAATATGGCTGACAGGAAGAAGAAGAGCAGCTCACACAGCGGCCCCTCAGGGTCCGACCCTACTAGGGCCTCCTCCAGCACCTCTGGAACACAGAGACAAGGGCCCCACAGTCAGAAATCTCTTCACACACACCACCACACACAACCAGACGGTCACTGTACCAGTGTACTTTCACACAAGCATTGACAAACTATACTCAAAAAGCAAACATGGGTGATAAAACTAAAAGGTGCAGGAACGGTGAGTAAAAATAGGTTTTGCCTGTGTTTCTCACCGAGTGTGATGCCTTCTGGAAACTCATCCTTCAGGTCAAAGAGCTCTCCAAAAGCTTTGAGGAATTCCAGTACCATGAGGGCGTCTCCAAATAGCTCTGCATGCAGACGGGTCTTCACTGGGACCGGGGCTGGGAGAATCTGGACAAGAAGCCATAAAGGAGAGTGAGTCAGAAGCCTAAATATTCTTTACTTAACTAGTAATTCATTGAGAACAAGTCATTTAACAATAATGGTTATACCATTCAGTCAATCACACATACCAATTTAGAGAACATTTAGGACAATGTTTCCCAAACTTGATTGTGTCCCAACCCCCTAATAACTAGCATGGTCCCAGACAATGTTCCCTCCGAGCAGTGTGCGTATCTCCCCAGGACTGCCATGCAGAATAAATATCAGCCCGCGCAGAAAAGCACGAGATTGATAGTGTTAACGGGGGAACTCGGTATCTTTACTGTGGGAATTGCGATCAAATCGATACAATATTAGCCACTTTTAATGCAACGTACAGTACTTAGTATGCACAACGAACTACGCAAGACATTATTGTAAGCAGAACGAGTCAGAGCAGGATTCTATTGCAATGACATGCAAGACTCAGCCTATACTCTACACAGACCGGTACGGTATAACCAATCAGAGCTGTAGTAGGCCTATATGCAAATAGACTATTGCCATTGGTATTTTATTAGGATCCCATTAGCTATTGCAAAAGCAGCAGCTACTCTTCCTGGGGTCCACACAAAACAGGTGTTGCTTTATCTGTTTTTTGAAACCAGGTTTGCTGTTTATTTGAGCAATATGAGATGGAAGGAAGCTCCATGCAATTAGGCCATACACCTTCTCGAAATGGTTCTGGATTTGGGGACTGTAAAAAAGACCCCTGGTGGAATGTAAGGTGGGATAAGTGTGTGTGTGTCAGAGCTGTGTGTAAGTTGACTACACAAACAATTTGGGATTGTCAACACATTGTTTCTTATAAAAAGTAGCGATGCAGTCAGTCTCTCCTCAACTCTTAGCCAAGAGAGACTGGCATGCATAGTATTTATCAGCCCTCTGATTACAATGAAGAGCAAAACGTGCCGCTCTGTTCTGGGTCTGCTTGCAGCTTAACTAGGTATTTCCTTGCAGCACTTGACCACACGCCTGGACAATAATCAAGATTAGACAAAACTAGAGCCTGCAGCAATTGCTTTTTGGAGCAGAGAAAAAAAAAAAGAGCTGAGAATCTCTTTATTACAGCCAGATCTCTCAGTGAAGAGATGACTCCAGGATGCTGCCCTTCAAGGCAGAGTTGCAAAGAAAAAGCCATATCTCAGACTGGCTAATAAAAATAAAAGATTAAGATGGGCAAAGGGACACAGACACTGGACAGAGGAACTCTGCCTAGAAGGCCAGCATCCCAGAGTGGCCTCTTCACTGTTGATGTTGAGACTGGTGTTTTACGGATGCTATTTAATGAAGCTGCCAGTTGAGGACTTGTGAGGCGTCTGTTTCTCAAACTAGACAATCTAATGTACTTGTCCTCTTGCTCAGTTGTGCACCGGGGCCTCCCACTCTTTCTATTCTGGTTAGAGCCAGTTTGAGCTGTTCTGTGAAGGGAGTACTACACCGCGTTGTACGAGATCTTCAGCAATTTCTTGCATGGAATAGCCTTCATTTCTCAGAACAAGAATAGACTGACGAATTTCAGAAGAAAGGTCTTTGTTTCTGGCCATTTTGAGCCTGTAATCGAACCCACAAATGCTGATGCTCCAGATACTCAACTAGTCTAAAGGCCAGTTTTATGGCTTCTTTAAAATCAGAACAATAATTTTCAGCTGTGCTGACAATTGCAAAAGGGGTTTTCTAATGATCAGCCTTTTAAAATGATAAACTTCTTAGCTAACAAAGTGCCACTGGAACATAGGAGTGATGGTTGCTGATAATGGGCCTCTGTACGCCTATGTAGATATTCCATTAGAAATCAGCTGTTCCCAGCTACAATAGTCAATTACAACATTAACAATGTCTACACTGTATTTCTGATCAATGATGTTATTGTAAATGGGGGGGAAAAAATGTGCTTTTCTTTAAAAAACAAGAACATTTCTAAGTGACCCCAAACTTTTGAACTGTAGTGCATATTCAGCAGTCCATTAATCAATTGGTGTTTGTGGGTGTGCACGCTACGGGGATGACGCTACGAACCCATACGCTTCTAACAAGCTATTTCAACTGGACTGTGTTTAAAGCATGAGTGGTCAGTAGATGTGCTTGGTTTGAGATCAAAGCGAGAGTAGTCATACACGCACATTTGTTCATATCCTTTGCTAGTTAGTGACTTCTTAGCCCAGTTATGTATTTTTTGTAGTCAGCAATGGGGGGAGTGATTGCTTCCAACAAGAGCACAAAACATGTACATTTCTAGCAGTCTTGGAAAAGCGAGTCAGGTTAAGAGTTTGTCTTAAAGGGGCAGTATTGTATTTTGAGACAGGCTTGAATAAGCCAAGTGACCAATATGCAAAGGGTAGCACAATTAGTCTGATTCTCTGTAATAATGCATTGTATTTTGTAAAGTAGTTTCTTACATAAAACATTGTCACCTGTGGATAAACAGGTCAAGCTCTGCATGTTTTGTTCAAATTCTCATGGAATGTAGGCCTACATTGAACATCACACATTGACTGCTACTGTAGGCTGAATGATAGAACAGCTATTTCCATGTTAAAATGTTACGGGATGCATTTTCTATATTGTTTTTGATGGTAGGCCACTGGTAGGCCTACATTACAAATTGCCACAGTAGCCTACTGGACCACTGTCTGAAACTAACTTAAAATGGGTACAGCCTCAGTGTTCACAGTAACGGAGCGCTGGCAGTTGCACCAAAATCTGAATTTGCACTCAGCAGAGCTGAAATTTGCTCAGTGCTGAAAAATTGAGGGAACAATAGTCCCAGGTGCGTTTGTGCTGTATAGCTAACTCATACTGCCGATATGAACTGGATATACAGCACAAACAGCTCTGGGCCCAGGAAAACAAAACTTGTATTTAATAGAAAATGTAAACATGTTTCAACTAGAGGATGAGGCCAAATAAAGACAAGCTAAGGATGTTCTGGGGCTGCTCACCTTCAGGTCTTCACACTCCAAGTCTTCTCTGGGTTTGCTCCATATCTTCAGTCGCTCTGCATATTGCTTCTTTTCCTCCTTCAGCTTCTCCCTCTCCTGCAATACAGTATAATGATATATACAGTATAACCTATATTAAGTAAAATGAGACATGAGAAGTTGTATGGTGTACAAATCAAATGTAAATTAAACAATGAAATTGATCCAAAGAAAAGTTCCTCATATCAACTCACTTTTTCCTTCTCCACTTTCCTCCTCTGCTTCTCCTCTTCAAACATCTTCTTCATCTCTTCCCTCTTCTTTTCTTTGTCCTCCTTCTCTTTCTTTTTGGCTTCCAGATTATCTTCTTTCTCCCTCTTCAGCTTGGCCCTTTCATGTGCTGAGCAAAATAGATATTGTTGTAACTAAAACATATTGATTTAATGTGACGGTTCTGGACTATTCTGGATAAATAGATACAGTGCATTCGGAAAGTATCCAGAACCCAGTATTCATTGTTACATTAGCCTTATTCTAAAACAGATTAAATCTGTTTCACCCCTAATCAAGCTACACACAACACCCCAAAATGACAAAGCAAAAACAGGTTCTGATGTTTTTGTAAATGTATTTAAAAACTAACGGAAATTTTTAAATATTTAAAATAAACGGAAATATCAAATTTACATAAGTATTCAGACCCTTTGCTCAGTACTTTGTTGAAGCACCTTTGACAGCGACTACAGCCTCAAGTCTTCTTTGGTATGACGCTACAAGCTTAGCCAACATGTATTTGGGGAGTTTCTCCCATTCTTCTCTGCAGATCCTGTCAAGCTCTGTCAGGTTGGATGGGGAGTGTCGCTGCACAGCTATTTTCAAATTTGCTCCATTGATCTTTCCCTCGATGCTGACTAGTTTCCTGGTCCCTGTCGCTGAAAAACATCCCCACATCATTAACCGTAGGGATGGTGCCAGGTTACCTCCAAATGTGAAGCTTGGCATTCAGGCAAAATACTTCAATCTTGGTTTCCTCAGACCAGAGAATATTGTTTCTCATTGTTTGAGAGTCCTTCAGGTACCTTTCAGTAAAATCCAAGCAGGCGGTCATGTGCCTTTTAATGAGTGGCGGCTTCCGGCTGGCCACGAGCATAAAGGCCTAATTGCTGGAGTGCTGCAGAGATGGTTGTCCTTCTGGAAGGTTCTCCCATCTCCACAGAGAAACACTGGAGCTCTGTCAGAGTGACCATCGGGTTCTTGGGGTTCACCTCCCTGACCAAGGACCTTCTCCCGATTGCTGAGTTTGGCTGAGCAGCCAGCTCTAGAAAGAGTCTTGGTGGTTCCAAACGTCCTCCATTTAAGAAAAATAGAGGCCACTGTGTTCTTGGGGACCTTCAATGCGGCAGAAATGTTTTGGTACCCTTCCCCAGATCTGTGCCACGACACAAAACTGTCTCGGAGCTCTATGGACAATTCTTTCGACCTTGTGGCTTGGTTGTGCTTTGCCATGCACTGTCAACTGTGGGATCTTAAAAACACGTGTGCCTTTCCATATCATGTCGAATCAATTGAATTTACCACAGGTGGACTACAATCAAGTTGTAGAAACATCTCAATGATGATCAATAGAAACAGCATGCACCTGAGTTCAAGTTTGAGTCTCATAGCAAAGGGTCTGAATACTTATGTAAATAAGGTCTTTTTAAAAAGAAACATTAAATACATTACCAAAAATGTCTAAAAACCTGTCTTTGCTTTGTCATTATGGGTTATTGTGAGTAGATTGATGAGGCGGAAAAAAATATTTAATACATTTTAGAACAAGGCTGTAACAAAATGTGGAAAAAGTCAAGGGGTCTGAATACTTTCCGAATGCACTGTACACATGGCAGCCAAATTGTGGGATCATTCATACATATCTTGGGACGGTCTCATTAGAACTTACATGACAACAGTGCACCAGTTTTTGCACTTACATGCTCACTATTATCTACTATAATATACTGGACTCACCCGTAGCCATCTCCTCTTTCTGCTGCATCAGACGAAGCTTCTCTGCTGCTTTCAGTAAGTTGTATCCCATCTAAAGGAAATTATGAAAATGCTATTTGAGTCTTGAGAAGCTTTACAAATCATATCAGGTCTTTACGAACAAGTCTACTGGAGAAAACCATTATGGAAGTCCAAAAATTATAACAGTTATCATTACAATGTAATAAAATGGTTATATCTTCACTGAGTAATGCTTGACAACAGTTCTACATATGGCACGTGTCCCAAACGGCACCCTATTCCCTATACAGTGCAGAACTTTTGACCAAGGCCTGCCCATAGGGCCATTTGGGATGAAGACATTGCCAATCCTCACCTCTCTAGGAGAAGAAACATTCTTGGGTTTGCCCCGCCCTTTAGGAGGGGGACTAAAGACAAACACAGGGGGCTCATCAGGGAAGAACTGGGAGAAGTGCTGTTCTGACAACTTGTACTTAGAAACAGTTGATGCCTAATGGTGAAACAAACAAGAAACAGTAAGCAACACTATAGAGAAAAATGACAGTTACTGGATTCAAATGAACGTGACAAGACAATCCTGTTTTCCACATTTTAAAAAGGAACACCAACTGGCATTTCATTAAAACTCTAGAGTTAAATCATACCTTGAGCATGATGACTCCATTCTGTGGTTCACAGTGCTGTTTGAGCAGCAACTTTAATCTGTCCCGTGAAAACGTGTTCTTCTTACGGCTAAAATAAGCGCGAAAGAGAGAAGGTATAACGCTTAGTTATATTTAAAAAGAACGAGGGGGATTGACTGTCGAATAACAATATAAGCTGCTTAGCAGGAAGGCAAATGTATTGTCTCACGACTCACCTCATCTGACCAGCCTTTGTGAATATGGCCTCACTGCCTTCCTTGATGGGCTGCACTTTGTACTTGAACACAGAAGGGTTGACAGATTTCTTCTTCTTCCTTTAGACATAAGGGGAGAAGAGCCAAAAGGGTTTTTATCAAAGCCAAAATGGACATGGATAAAGACTGTGCACATTCACAACGGCGCCCTAATCCCTACATAGTGCACTACTTTTGACCAGGGTTGGGGGTCTCTGGTCAGAAGTAGTGCACTATATGGGGAATAGGTTTCATTTCAGAGTCAGCTTTGAATTGCGAATCTTACGGACTGACCCATTGGCCTTTGATTTGGGGATATCCTCGTCACTGTCACTGATGACTATGGAGTCCCCGTCCATCTGAAGTTTGGAGTGCCCATTGACCGGCTTGTTGGAATGGTGGGGAGACTGTACATCCAGGATTTCACACGGCTGCCTGTAGGAAAGATCCCAAACACATTTAATGGAATGAAAAACACTAGAGCCGAACCAATATGGGATTTTGGGGTTTGATAACAGCTTTTGGGGAGGCAAAAGTCACTGATTACCGATATACAGCACATATTCAGACCCAGACTTATCCAGTCTAATTCTAAAATAGATAGTTCCCCCCCAATCTACACACAACACCCCACAATGACAAAGCAAAACCAGTTTGGAATTGAACATTTATTCAAAAGAGAACACTGAAATACATATACATAAGTATTCAGACCCTTCACTCAGTACTTCGCTGAAGCACCTTTGACAGCGATTACAGCCTCAAATCAAATTTATTAGTCACATGCACCAAATACAACAGTGAAATGCTTACTTACAAGCCCCTAACCCTAGAGGACCTGGATGGCAGGAAGCTTGGCCACAGTGATGTACTGGACCGTTCGCACGACCCTCTGTAGAGTCTTGCGGTCGGAGGCCGAGCAGTTTCCATACCAGGCAGCGACGCAACCAGTTAGGATGCTCTCGATGGTGCAGCTGTAGAACCTTTTGAGGATCTGAGGACCCGTGCCAAATCTTTTCAGTCTCCTGAGGGGGAAAGGTGTTTGAGGCCTCTTGGTGTGCTTGGACCATGTTAGTTTGTTGGTGATGTGGACACCAAGGAACTTGAAGCTCTCAACCTGCTCCACTGCAGCTCCGTCGATGAGAATGAGGCGTGCTCAGTCCTCTTTTTCCTTTAGACCACAATCACCTCCAGTAGGTCTAGGGTTTCTGGGATGATGGTATTGATGTGAGCCATGACCAGCCTTTCAAAGCACTTCATGGCTACAGACATGAGTGCTACGTGTCGGTAGTCATTTAGGCAGGTTACCTTAGTGTTCTTGGGCACAGGGACTACGGTGGTCTGCTTAAAACATGTTGGTATTACAAACTCGGACAGGATGAAAATGTCAGTGAAGACACTTCCAGTTGTGTACATAAAAAAATAAATGTCTGGGGGCAAGTAAAACATCTGCCATCTTCTCCGGCACCATTTTATTCAGTCTTTGCCCCAGTCTGAGGTTTTCATCAAGGATCTCTCTGAACTTTGCCCTGTTTATCTTTCCCTTAATCCTGACTAGTCTCCCAGTCTCTGAAAAACATCCCCACAGCATGATGCTGCCACCACCATGCGTCAACATCGGGGTGGCGCCAGGTTTCTTCCAGATGAGACGCTTGGCATTCAAGCCAAAGAGTTCAATCTTGGTTTCATCGGACCAGAGAATCTTGTTTCTTTCGGTCTGAGAGTCTTTTATGTGCCTTTAAGCAAACTTCAAGCGTGCTGAGGAGTGGCTTCCCTCCTAACAAGTCTACCATCAAGGCCTGATTGGTGGCATGCTGCAGAGATGAGAGAACCTTCCAGAAGGACAACCATCTCCACAGAGGAACTCTAGAGCTCTGACAGAGTGACCATCGGGTTTCCCTGATCAAGGCCCTTCTCCCATGACTGCTCAGTTTGGCCAGATGGCCAGCTCTAGGAAGAGTCTTCGTGGTTCCAAACTTCTTTCATTTAAGAATGATGGAGGCCACTGTGTTCTTTGGGACCTTCAATGCTGCAAAACATTTGTGGTCCATCCCCAAATATGTGCCTTGACAATCCTGTCTGGGAGATCTACGGACAATTCCTATGCCCTCACGGCTTGGTTTTTGCTCTGACATGCACTCTCAACTGTGGGACCTTATATAGACAGGTGCGTGCCTTTCCAAATCATGTCCAATCAATTGAATTCACAGGAGAACTAGAAACATCTTAAGGATGATCAATGGAAACTGGATGCACCTGAAGTCTGAGTCTGATAGCAAAGGGTCTAAATACCAAATTTTTAGCAACAACAAAAAATGCTTAACTTTGTCATTATGGGGTATTGTGTGTAGATTGACGACGATTTTTTTTTAATCTAATCCATTTTAGAGTAAGGCTGTAACGTAACAAAATGCTGAAAAAAGCTACACAAATGTTTGTTTTGTTCGATAAAGTCCCTCTTTATATCCCAAAAACTGTTGTTGGCTCATTTTGTTCAGTAATCCACTGGCTCAAAGGCGCTCAAAACATGCAGACGAATACATCCTAATAGTACTGGTAAAGTTTGTCGAACCATGTCAAACGATGTTTATAATTAATCTTCAGGTTGTCATTGTCTAAATAATTTATTATCTTTAAACCGGACAATAGCGTATTCAATAGAAAGGGAAAACAACTAAGGGCACGCACTCGGTCACGCACGCAAACCAGCAATGCATTATTCTACAGTCCACTGACAGAAAGGTCTAATTCTTCAGAAAACAAGCCTGAAACAATGTCTAAAGACTGTTGACATCTAGTGGAAGCCATAGGAACTGCAATCTGGGTCCTAACCCATTAGATACTCGAGGCATTCAATTGAAAACTACCCACACAAAAAAATCCCACTTCCTGGGTGGATTTTCCTCAGGTTTTCACCTGCCATATCAGTTATGTTATACTCACAGACATTATTTCAACAGTTTTGGAAATGTTTGAGTGTTTTCTATCCAAATCTACCAATTATACGCATATCCTTGCTCCTGGGCCTGAGTAACAGGCAGTTTACTTTGGGCACGTTTCTCATCCAGACATCGAAATACTGCCCCCAAGCCAAAATAAGTTATTAAGAACAAATTCTTATTTTCAATGATGGCCTAGGAACAGTGGGTTAACTGCCTTGTTCAGGGACAGAACGACAGATTTTTACCATGTCAGCTCGGGGATTCGATCTCGCAACCTTTCGGTTACTGGACCAACGCTCTAACCACTAGGCTACCATAGAAACACTATAGTAATCTCGCAAGGAGAGGTTGTTCAGAGATACTTTTGATGAGATGGGGAAACGTCATTGGAATCGTATCAACACCCATTGTGTACGTTTCTAATGCATCGTCAATGGATCATGCAGTGCATTCTGGGAAACTCTGACAAGGAGAGCGCTTCTTCACAGAGTGTATGGGTGTCAATGGGGCACTAGCTCAAAAACACAACATTACCATGAATTTCATTAACAAGTACAACTTTACAAATATTTTCAGAAATGTCAGATAGCTTGTTCTGTCATATTGTATAGCTCTGGAATCGCGACAGAGGAAAATGGCCAGGTTTTGACTCACCCATGACTTCAAGAAGAGATTGCATGACGATTACCGTAGCAACCGCATGACGCAACATGATAATGTGAACGCGATTGGTCAACTGTCTGCAGCATCACACGGTCCTCCATTCATTTCCCAATGGGATTTCCATCTCTTCTCTCTATCTCTGACTTGTGATCACAATGCACTGTCTGATATGACAAGCACACACTAGCTGTTAATTACAAAAATGTTCTTACTTAAACCATAATGTAAATTACACTTACTCAATACAAAACATATCGGCTATACATTTCAACTGCAAATGGCATTAGCTGATGACAAAACATTAAAGAAATGCTCGACGCACTGGTTTTAGTCACACTTTCCAATTTAGCTAATCTTCTCATCATGAATAAAACACATGGCCCGAACGGTAATATCTGCGTCAACTAAATAAGCCCACTAACAATACTGTTACTGTCTGGGCCTATTGTTTGTATGAAGGATAAGTCAATGTTGACTTTGGCGCCAATCCAGGGTCACACATAAGTAGCACAGATTGCTTGCTAGCTAGCTACGCTAACTACCTTGCTGGCTAAATAGAGCCTAACTACGGTTAGCTAGCCTGCTAACGGTAACCAATTGAGCATGTGTTGAGGACAGGGCTGCTTGCTTGAGCGTACTTTTGATGACTTACTTATTCAAATATAATGTCGCTGGCAAGCTGCTCAGTCAAATCACTATGCCCACTCTGACTCTCATGTTGTGACTTACAGAATGAATGATGTTCAATGAGGAGCTCGTTGAGCGCCGTCTTCAGGCAACCATTGAACATTTTAAAAAATGACAAATTAGCACACGTATTTGTTCAGTCTATGTACATAATATTGGTGCTTTACCGGTGGAATAAAGCCTGATACAAATATTTATGTTAGATTTATTATCGGCCGATAATAAATCTGTCAACTGATTTATCAGTGGGGCTCAAAACAATTCATAATCCAATCTTGAATGAAATAAGTATAGTAACTATTAGTAACTGTACTTGTAACAATAAGCATGGTATTAGAATTGAAAGAATAGTCATTGGTAGATGCCCAGACTTTAACAAGAGTATTTGTAACTTGAGACATGCCCTCACTAATACCTAATCCACTGGCCTAACTGAAAAACGAGGCCAGAAACACTGAACCTGCTTACAGGCATTTAACTTAAGCACATCAGGCTAAGCACTCAAGTCAGAAACAACTGACAAGAGCATGTTGGCTGAGTAAATCCCTCAGAGCCCAGCCCAGCCAGAAGCCACATGGCAATTGTCCCTGCATACGCCTGCTTCCCCTACGCCTTCTCCCTCCCTCCTCCCCTGCTGTGGGTCCATGTTTCTTCTTGTCTGGCTGGCTCTCTGCGCTGCCTACAGCCAAGCCGTGATGAGGTGATGTCTGGGACAACTCCGTGTGCTGGCTTAGCCAACCACAGCACTCGCCTTAACACCACAGTAGTGAGTGGGTGGAGCTATCTCCAAATAGCAAGGTCAGCTCACGATGGCTGACTGATCTCCTCTCAGAATACAGAAGAGGGCCCTTTATAGTGATTTAATCCATATACTCAGTAGATTCTATAACCTAACAGCCAAAGGATTACAGACTGGTGGTATGAGGGTTAATGGTTAGAGTTTTGGGAGCCTTGCTAAATAAGCATGACCTGTGGGTATTGTACAGACAACGCTGGCAGATATGACTGAGGGACACAGAAGCCATTGGACCACACCCAGTCATCAGTTCTCCTCTGGTGCCCATCTCCAAACAGCTCATGGCCAACTCAACCATGTTGACAAAACAATGTATCTGTTTATTACAGAGCACATGATTCCACTGTCAAAGAGCTGGAATCTACTGTCACAAAGGTAATGCTAGTGAACATAAAACATTTAGTGAATACTCCTTCAGCTAAATAGGGAAATCATCAGTGGATCGTAAGGAGAGACAGTAAAAGGCATTGAACTCTTTCAAGAAGATGATTTAAAACCAAATGGAGAAAAGTGAAACTGATGACACTGGATGAGGTCATCCGTGTAAAATAAAGTAAAACTGAAGATGCTAGGTGAGGTCATATGGATGAGGGTAGGTAAGATCATCAGAGTACAGTAAAGTAAAGCTGATGATGCTAGGTGAGGTCATATGGATAAATCAACACTTTACCTGGTGCCGGAGCGGTTCACAACATCCACGATCTCCCCAGGAAAAAACCTCTCCCTGGCATAAGAATACACATCGTCACAGATCTCGTGGAGCCGGGTACGGTATGTGAGTGCTGTGAGGTGCAGCAAGGGGACCACCAGGGCTGAGGGGAAGCTCTGCAGGCTACGACGGCCCCTCTTCTCACTCTCCAAGGCTTCCAGGTAGGTCAGGCCAGGCTTGCCTGTCACCGCACAGCTCCACACCAAGCTGTTGCACAAGATGGTCCTCTCAAAGAACTCACTGTGGGGAGACAGGGTGGTTCAGGTCATTGCATATTCCCTAATGTGTACTACTGTGGAGGCTGGTGGGAGGAGCTATAGGAGGACAGGCTCACTGTAATGGCTGGAATGGTATTAATGGAACTGAGTCAAACATGTGGTTTCCTTCAGTGCAATGCGTTAGATACCGTTCCATTGATTCCATTCCAGCCATTACAATAAGCCTGTCCTCTTATAGCTCCTCCCACCAGCATCCACTGGTGTACTACTTTCAACCAGGGCCCTAATGTGTGACAGCATGAAATGAAAGTGTTCACCAAGTTTTCTGGACAGAGGCAAAATATTGTTGCCCACACAATCACTGGAGGCCAGGAAAACCCGTGCTCCCCAGATCACTGTTGAAAACATTGTTGCATACAATTTATGCCTTGCTTATCTCTGTATACTGTAAACTTGAGGCTTTTCCAAGGTCTCTGCACAAAGATAGGATCTTGAAAAACCTGAAGTTTCTTTAGTCATGTTGATAAATCTGAGTAAACAAAATTCCAAAGACACCATACCTCAAAAATACTTTAAACAAAAATAAAATACTCCATCTTCTAAATAGTTTTTAAATAATAAACAAAACTAAGATGTCCATCACTGTACTACATTTGCAATAAAAAAAACACAAGGGCCAATATATGGATCTGGGTGACATTGTTTACCTTTTTTTGTCTGAGTTTGTTATTCGTTGGTAAGTCAAAAATGTGTCGTCGTCAATGGGTAACAATTTGCCCCCCAAAATATTCACTATCAACTATATAACACAGTTAGCATTTTGATTCCTAGTTAGCTAGCTAGCTACAATAAACAATCACACAACAATAGCCCCGACCACGTTTCTCACGCTAACTGAGACAGAAAAGTTGCGAGGAGCAGATTTGCTCTCATCCTTCGACTTATGTGAGCAGAGAACCGTCCCATAACCAATCTTGTTGAAAGTTAACTACATCAACATGTTATTCGACAGATATTACAATACATTGTGGCAATAACAACCTGAACTCAAATTAAAGTCGACTCAAGTTTAATAGTTTGCAGCGCTAGCTTCCAGCCGGCTAGCAGGCCCAACTAAATACTTGGTTAGCTCGGCTGGTAGAGGTAACGTTAGCTACTCGCTTCAACACTAGTAGCCGCTTGGCTAGCTAGTTAGCAATGATTTAGTTAGCTAGCTAACGTTACGCTTAACAAATAACCGAACTGGATATAAATTGCAGTTCTGACCCATTTCATCTGATGGCTAGTTGAGTAGGTGCCAGTCAGACAATACATTAAATATATTCAAACTAGTTTATAATAGTAAGTACTTTGTCGCGCTTCCAACATTGCAGTTGACTTTAGCTAAGTAACGTTACCTAACATTTGCTGTCACTTCGGTGTAACTTTTCTCACTAGAGTTGAGACAATATTTGATAGTGCTTTTCTATAATGATTCTGAAATTGTAATTAAGTTATTCGTTTGGACCTCACGTACTCATAAGTCCTGAAGATTTCATGCGTGACTTTGCAAAGGAATACTTCTTCGTCTGGTTTTAGGTCCGCTGGGGACTTCTGTCTGACGAAAGGCTTTCGGTGGAGAAGCGGCATATTTCTTTATCTTCGTCTTCTCTTGATCGGTCCTCTTGACTTTCAAAAAAAGAGGGAAAAAGAAGGCCAGAAAAACTTATTACATAAAAGTTAACAGCAAACATAGCCAATAAACAAAGGGCAATGACCCGAATATTGTAAAAATTGACGACAATTTAAGAGGAACTCCAGCCTTTGTTAATGACACATGCTTCCCAGTCAGTCTCACACACAAAAGTAAAGCTATTCCAACCACATGAAAATGTGCTCAATGACTGACAATCTATGTCTGATATAATCAATAAAAACGCCGATGTTCAAACCACCGGATAACAATGTTGCAAACAAGAGGAAGAATCCAAGAGAGGTTTACCGGTTCGGTTGTGTATCGTTGAAACGATAATACGCGGGAGAAATATACAAAAAGTCCGCGGACTGCCCCACTTCTCCGGCGGACCGACACGGTGTTGACGATAAGTTTGATCAGCTCTAGTTGTTCACAGACAAGGAAGCGTTTGGGGTGTGTGTGGGGGGGGGGGGGGGGGGGGGGGTGGCCTGAGTGAATAATTTTTTATTGGTTGTTTGTCCCGCCACTCGCATCATCACCACCAATCACGTTTATGTTCATTGAACATCAAAAGAGTGAAGAAGCCATATTTTGTACAACTGAACTAGAGCATACAGCATTTTTACAGATCTAAGTGAAAGTCATCATAATCAGTTCCAACATTATAGCAGATAAACAGAATATTGAGGGTTATTGAAGGCCTATATTCAAGGTGGTGTCGATTGCTTGTTTTGCACAACATGGTGACTGCATGATGCCTGTCTGATGTAGGTACAGAGCTTTATAACCAAGGTGCCAAATCCTCCAAAGTTGTTGTAATTACAATGGCCACAGAGTCCAAATGAACCACTATTAAATCGCTGCAAAAATAATGGGTTTCAGTGATTGAGAGGGAAGGCCATGCTGTTGGAAGGCAAAACAGAAGTTCCTTACAGCTGGTGCCAGTTACTAGCCAATTTCTGCACAATTATGCTACCCTCCCATGAATTCACTGAATTGTAAAGTACATGACATTATCCCAGTGATAGTTTGGATAGCCTGTCACAGATCACTTGGTCATCTTGATAGATTGTTATTCCTTGAACATGATATGATAAGGCACAGTCCTATACGAAAGCGTATCTGCATTGCAGCAGAAAGTCAATTTCCAAGGGACAGAAAGTCTGAAGGGATGTTTGGTCTTCACTCGGGGTCACAGATCCTATAAAGGTGTATCTCTTTGTGCCCAGGCCACCGTCCTTCCCCAGATAGACGTGGTAATCCAGAGGTACTTTATCTACTCACTGGCTAAGGTTGATCCCTCCCTGAAGGACGAACACAGGACAGCATTATAAGTGTGCATTATGCTTGATGTGACACATCATAGAAACATTACATTCTCAAAGTGTGGAAAACAGACAGCATACTGACTGAAGGTTTTTTATTAACCTTGATTTAACTAGGCAAGTCAGTAAAGAACAAATTCTTATTTTCAATCCCAGCCTAGGAACGAACAGTGGGTTAACTGCCTTGTTCAGGGGCAGAACGACAGATTTTTACCGTGTCAGCTCAGGGATTTGATCTTGCAACCTTTCAGTTACTAGTCCAACACTCTAACCACTAGGATACCTGCCGCCCCAACTGAGTAATGAAGTAACGAAAGTGCTTCCTGGAGGCTTGAAACTATAATCAATAGAGCACAAGTGGAGTACTTTCATGGTGGTCTGGGTCGTCACATTTTTTTTTTTTTATGAACTGAAAGAATGAGGGACTACTTAGACTTGCCCAATAAGAAACACTAATTTCTGTTATCAGTTGCAAACAGTGTGCCCAAATGAATACACCCCGGGTAATGGTGTCCAATGTTTACCTACTTCATTTGATCATTGGGCTGTAGAAAGTACTCAAACACATTGTTCATGATATGAAAATCTGAATTCTGTAACAGGGAATCCTGAGTCATGTTATTTGCATGGATGACCTGGGGAAATGTGAGACAAAGAGAGACACCTGTGGCACTTATGTTCTTCAAAAATATAAGACAAAGATAAGTTCAAGAGACAAACTCAAATCAAATTGTATTTGTCAAATGCGCAGAATACAACAGGTGTAGACCTCACAGTGAAATGCTTACTGAAAAGCCCTTAACCAACAATGTAGTTTTAAGAAAAAAAGTGTTAAGTATTTACTAAAGTTAAAAATACAAATAATTTTTTTTTTAAACGTTGTTGTTGAAAAATAACAAATAATTAAGGAGCAACAATAAAGTAACAGTTGCGAGGCAATATACAGGGGGTACTAATGATCACTTTATCTGTATTCGGTCACCGAAGCCATACTTCTCCACAGCCATATTTTGAAGCCTGATAAACTCTGCACTGATCTCTACCCCAACAAGCCGAGCTGCAGAGCTGTACAGGTACCCCTGAAGCACAAACAGATGACTGGAAGAGTAAATACTTTTGTGCCAAAGCATTCATGAAACTGATTTTCCTGCAATATTGTCCACCACTAGTCTCCCAGTCACTGGTAGGACATGCTGGAACAGGAACTGGAGCTCCAGTATGGAAGAGTGAGAGATGAACTCAGAATAGAAACATCAAAAATAGACATTAATTTTGACACAATGCTGCTATATGAGGTTTATAACCTGACCCTCATCTTACACATCTACTAATTATTGATAGGCCAGTGTAACTCAAGTAAGTACAATAGTTGGCCATGCAAGGCAACAAACCTGCCCATGGGAGCTGTTTTGTGAGAGCCACATTTCAGGCAGTGGTTGTGGCTCATCTTGCCCTCCTCACAGAGTGTATCTACTGTTTCCTCGACATACAGGAAAGCATCCTCGTGCAGTGTGGGTTGGGGGTTCTGCTGGAACTGAGTAATCAATTAATGATAAACAGAATTAGGCCTATGTTTTGTTGAAGCCTTTAAGCAGGAAGTCATCCCACTGTAGTTTGTTTTATTTGATTCCTCACTGAAAATAAAAAGGTATACACACCTTGCACCAAATACAAGAACCCCAGCTAGTAAATCTGGTGTAAAAGTGTTTGTTGTATCATGAAAGCAATTACTGTTACACACCTTCTGAATAGCCAAGGACTCCAAAAGAAGACATCCTGAGATCCTATGAAGTACTTTGAAGTATAACGTTTTGATTGTCAACCAACCCATCATCCACTTTATCTGCAAAAAAAAAAAAACAGAGTAGCTAAATTTATACAGCTGAGTCAATATTATCATACATGAACATGGTATGGTTGATTTCAGTTGCGGCCCGTCATTCAGTGCAGGTGTTTTGAGTCTCACCTGTTATGCTTAAAATACAAATTAAATAGAAATCAGACTGTTTTTTAAATTCTGGCATTAATTCGTGTCACAAATCAGTTTGTAAACAGTGTAAAAAATATCTATATATCCTTGAGTAAATAAAGCTGCATACAAACATGGTCTCTTTCTTGAGTGAGTCAGCCTAGCTCAATGCTTTCTGTGTTGGAAGGGCAGCCAGCGAAAGCACAGAACATAGGTGTTGGTAATGTTCTCTAGTTGCACCGTGATTTGCTCAGTGTTTTGTCACTCATGGGGACACTACATCACCACAGAATCTACAGGGAGAGCCAGGCAGTTCAAACCCCTTTGGGTTCTGCCATATATTTACAGCAGAAGTGCCAATCAAAGAAGGCTCAAGGTCCTAGAGTATGCTGGGTTTTGTGTAGGCTTCCCATGGCATGACATTTTGATATCCATGTAAATCTCTTTTGGACACGGTGACCTTTATCAATATATTCACCTGTATTTATCCCCCCCCAAATAAAATAAATAAAAAAAATAATCAAATGAAACGCTAATTAGCTGGTAATGTGGCTATCATAAAGAACTACAAATGCCATGTTGATCTGGACGAGACTGCTAAATCAAGGCAAAGGTAAGAATCTCTGGATTAACTACCTAATGTTAGCTAAATGTAGTAATTAATAAATTGGCAACATTTCTTTAAATGGACAATTCTGTGAACTGTCTTGTGCAAGTTTTAAATTGACACAATACCTGTTAGCAAATGTGTCAGCAATAGATGACGTGCTGGAGCTTGCAGGGATTTGCAGTTTTGTATGATATCTATTTTGATGTTAATTAGCATTTTGAAATCCGAATCCGTCACGCCAGGGTAAGTTACACAAAACACAGCAGCCTAAATGATACATTTGCTATAGAGCTGTGACCATGACCGCAATTGATAACGTCCAATTTAATTAACTAAACATGGATATTAATAATTGCCTAATAACACAAGTCTACAACAACAAACTGAAGTTAGCTATTTATTAAATATATTTGCCATATCCAGGAAGGCTACACAAGTGCCACAAATTGATTTGGGATTTGGAAAATGGGTTGGAAATAGGTGTCTCCACGACCAATCTGAATAGCCTTCCTACCTACAACTGGAACAAAGTTGTCACGATGTAAGCCGGTGCTGCTCTGTCTCCATGACTCAGCTGCCTGCTGCAGCGCTCTCTCAACCAGTGCTCAACACACATACACCCCTCCGGCCCTCCCCACAACTCACTCCCTGATAGTCAGCAGTAGCAGGTCACAGTGAAAAATATCCTGAACAAAAATATAAACGCAACAGGCAACAATTTCAAAGATTTTACTGAGTTACAGTAAATTAATTAGGCCCTAATCTATGGATTTCACATGACTGGGAATACAGATATGCATCTGTTGGTCACAGATACCTTAAAAATAATTGGCCTCACAATGGTCCTCAGGATCCCATCACAGTATTTCTTTGAATTCAAATTTCCATCAATAAAATAACTGTGTTCGTTGTCCGTGGGTTATGCCTGTCCATACCATAACCCCACCACCACCATGGGGCACTCTGTTCACAACATTGACATCAGGAAACCGCTCGCCCACACAACGCCATACACGTGGTCTGTGGTTGTGAGGCCAGTTGGACGTACTGCCAAATTCTATAAAACGAAGTTGGTCACTTATGGTAGAGAAATTAACATTAAATTCTCTGGCAACAGCTCTGGTGGAACATTCCTGCAGTCAGCATACCAATTGCACACTCCCTCAAAACTTGAGACATTGTGGCATTGTGTTGTGTGACAAAACCCCACATTTTAGAGTGGCCTTTTATTGTCCCCGGCCAGACTGTTTAATCAGCTTCTTGATATGCCACAACTGTCAGGTGGATGGATTATCTTGGCAATAAGAGATGCTCACTAACAGGACTGTAAACAAATTTGTTCACAAAATTTGAGAGAAATAAGCTTTCCATGCGTATAGAACATTTCTGGGACCAACACTTTACATGTTGCGTTTATATTTTTGTTCAGTATACAGTTGAAGTCAGAAGTTAACATACACTTTAGCCAAAAACATGTAAACTCAGTTTCACAATTCCTGACATTTAATCCTAGTAAAAATTCTGTTTTAGGTCAGTTAGGATCACCACTTTATTCTTAGAACGTGAAATGTCAGAATAATTGTAACGAAATTCGTCTTCATCTGACGAGGGGTATGACAGATCGGACCAATGTGCAGCGTGGTAAGTGTTCGTCATGTTTAATGAAAAGACACTGAACACGAAAATACAAAACAACAAAGTGAAAGACAGAAGGGAAAACGAAACAGTTCTGTATGGTGAAGACACAGTAAACAATTACCCACAACTCAAGTGGGAAAAACAGGCTGCCTAAGTATGGTTCTCAATCAGAGACAAGGAACGACACCTGCCTCTGATTGAGAACCATACCAGGCCAAACACATAAATACTACATAGAAAAAAGAACATAGACTACCCACCCCAACTCACGCCCTGACCAAACTAACACAAAGACATAATAAAATAACTAAGGTCAGAACGTGACAATAAAAGCAGAGAGAATTATTTATTTCAGCTTTTATTTCTTTCATCACATTCCCAGTGGGTCAGAAGTTTGCATACACTCAATTAGTATTTAGTAGCTTGCTTTACATTGTTTAACTTGGGTAAAATGTTTCAGTTAGCCTTCACAAGCTTCCCACAATAAGTTGGGTGAATCCTCCTGACAGAGCTGGTGTAACTGAATCAGGTTTGTAGGCCTCCTTGCTCGCACATATTTTTCAGTTCTTCCCGCAAATTTTCTATGGGATTGAGGTCAGGGCTTTGTGATGGCCACTCCAATACCTCGACTTTGTTGTCCTTACGGCATTTTGCCACAACTGGGGAAGTATGCTTTGGGTCATTGTCCATTTGGAATACCCATTTGCGACCAAGCTTTAACTGATGTCTTGAGATGTTGCTTCAATATAGCCACATAATTTTACGTCCTCATGATGCCATCTATTTTGTGAAGTGCACCAGTCCTTCCTGCAGCAGAGCACACCCACAACATGATGCTGCCACCCCCATGCTTCACGGTTGGGATGGTGTTCTTCGGCTTGCAAGCCTCCCCCTTTTTCCTCCAAACATAACAATGGTCATTATTGCCAAACAGTTCTATTTTTGTTTCAATAGACCAGAGGACATTTATCCAAAAAGTACGATTTTTGTCCCCATGTGCAGTTGCAAACCATAGTCTGTCTTTTATATGGCGGCTTTGAAGCAGTAGATTCTTCCTTGCTGAGCGGCCTTTCAGGTTATATTGATATTGGACCCATTTTACTGTGGATATAGATGTTTTTGTACCCATTTCCTCCAGCATCCTCACAACGTCCTTTGCTGTTGTTCTGGGATTGATTTGCACTTTTTGCACAAAAGTACGAAAAATCTCTAAGAGACAAAACGCATCTCCTTCCTGAGCGGTATGACGGCTGTGTGGGTCCATGGTGTTTATACTTGCGTACTATTGTCTGTACAGATGAACGTGGTACCTTCAGTCGTTTGGAAATTGCTCCCCAGGATAAACCAGACTTGTGTAGTTCTACAATTTTTTTTTCTGAGGTCTTGGCTGATTTCTTTTGATTTTCCTGTGATGTCAAGCAAAGAGGCACTGAGTTTGAAGGTAGGCCTTGAAATACATCCACAGGTACACCTCCAACGGACTCAAGTGACATTAGTTAGCCTATCAGAAACTTCAAAAGCCATGACATCATTTTCTGGAATTATCCAAGCTGTTTAAAGGCACAATCAACTTAGTGTATGTAAACTTCAGACCCACTTGAGTGGGGATATAGTGAATAAGTGAAATAGTCGGTCTGTAAACAATTGTTGGAACAATTTTGTGTCATGCACAAAGTAGATATCCTAACCGACTTGCCAAAACTATAGTTTGTAAACAAGAAATTTGTGGAGCGGTTGATAAACAAGTTTTAATGACTCCAACCTAAGTGTATGTAAACTTGACTTCAACTGTATATTTACACAGAGTACCAATCAAAAGTTTGGACAGACCTACTCATTCAAGGGTTTCTCTTTATTTTTACTCATTTCTACATCGTAGAATAATAGTGAAGACATCAAAACTATGAAATAACACATATGGATTCATGTAGTAACCAAAAAAAGTTAACACATTTTATATTTGAGATTTGAGATTCTTCAATGTAGCCATCCTTTGCATTGATGACAGCTTTGCACTCTAGGAATTTGTCCGACCAACTTCACCAGAAATGCTTTTCCAACAGTCTTGGAGTTCCCACATATGCTGAGCACTTGTTGGCTGCTTTTCCTTCGCTTTGCAGTCCAACACATCCCAAACCATCTCAATTGCGTTGAGGTCAGGTGATTGTGGATGCCAGGTCATCTGATACAGCACTTCATCACGCTCCTTTTTGGTCAAATACACAGCCTGAAAGTGTGTTGGATCATTGTCCTGTTGAAAACAAATGATAGTCCCTTTAATAGCAAACCTGATGGGATGGCATATCGCTGCAGAATGCTGTGGTAGCCATGCTGATTAAGTGTGCCTTGAATTCTAAATAAATGACAATGTCACCAGCAAAGCACCCAGACACCATCCATGCTTCTGTTACGGTTTTCTTCTGGTGAAAGAGAGGAGGACCAAAATGCAGCATGGTTATCTTTATACATCTTTAATGAAAGATGAAAAATACGAACAATTTACAAAACAAGAACCGTGAAAAACCGAAACAGCTCTATCTGGTGCAACAAACACAAAGACAGGAAACAATCACCCACAAAATACCCAAAGAATATGGCTGCCTAAATATGGTTCCCAATCAGAGACAACGATAAACACCTGCCTCTGATTGAGAACCACTCTAGGCAACCATAGACTTTCCTAGACAACTCTACTAAACACAACCCCATAAATCTAATAAACCCCTAGACAAGACAAGACACATAAATCACCCATGTCACACCCTGGCCTGACCAAAATAATAAAGAAAACACAAAATACTAAGGCAAGGGCGTGACAGCTTCAAGGTGGGAGCCACATGTAGAGATCATACATTCACCTACTCTGCGTCTCACAAAGACAAAGTTGGAACCAAAAATCTCAAATTTGAACTCATTAGACCGGTCCATTGCTCGTGTTTCTTGGCCCAAGCAAGTCTCTTATTTTTATCGGTGTCCTTTAGTAGTGGTTTCTTAGCAGCAATTCGACCATGAAGGCCTCTGAACAGTTGATGTTGAGATGTGTCTGTTACTTGAACTCCGTGAAGCATTTATTTGGGCTGCAATTTCCCAGGCTGGTAACTCTAATGAACTTATCCTCTGCAGCAAATCAAATCAAATCAAATTTTATTTGTCACATACACATGGTTAGCAGATGTTAATGCGAGTGTAGCGAAATGCTTGTGCTTCTAGTTCCGACAATGCAGTAATAACCAACAAGTAATCTAGCTAACAATTCCAAAACTACTACCTTATAGACACAAGTGTAAGGGGATAAAGAATATGTACATAAAGATATATGAGTGAGTGATGGTACAGAGTGGCATAGGCAAGATACAGTAGATGGTATTGAGTGCAGTATATACATATGAGACGAGTATGTAAACAAAGTGGCATAGTTAAAGTGGCTAGTGATACATGTATTACATAAAGATGCAGTAGATGATATAGAGTACAGTATATACATATATATATGAGATGAATAATGTAGGGTATGTAAACATTATATTAGGTAGCATTGTTTAAAGTGGCTAGTGAGGTAGTGAGGTAACTCTTGGTCTCCCTTTCCTGTGGCGGTCCTCACGAGAGCCAGATTCATCATGGCGCTTGATGGTTTTTGTGACTGCACTTGAAGAAACTTTCAAAGTTTTTGAAATATTCCAGATTGACTGACCTTCATGTCTGTGAAGGTCAGTAATGATAATTACTAAAGTAATGATGGACTCTCGTTTCTCTTTGCTTATTTGAGCTGTTTTTGCCATAATATGGACTTGGTCTTTTATCAAATAGAGCTATCTTTTACCAAATAGAGCTATCTTCTCTATACCACCCCTACCTTGTCACAACACAACTGATTGGCTCTAACACATTAAGAAGGAAATAAATTCCACAAATTAACTTTTAACAAGGCACACCTGTTAATTGAAATGCATTCCAGGTGACTACCTCATGCAGCTGGTTGAGAGAATGCCAAAAGTGTGCAAAGCTGCCAAGAGAAAGGGTGGCTACTTTGAAGAATCTCAAATATTTTTGGATTTTATAAACACATTTTTTTTTAAAAATTTGTATCCATTATTTTACCAGGTAAGTTGACTGAGAACACTTTCTCATTTGCAGCAACAACCTGGGGAATAGTTACAGGGGAGAGGAGGGGGATGAATGAGCCAATTGTAAACTGGGGATTATTAGGTGACCGTGATGGTTTGAGGGCCAGATTGGGAATTTAGCCAGGACACCGAGGTTAACACCCCTACTCTTACGATAAGTGCCATACGATCTGTAATGACCTCAGAGAGTCGGGACACCCATTTAACGTCCCATCCGAAAGACAGCACCCTACACAGGGCAGTGTCCTGAGGCATTGGGATATTCTTTTTTAGACTAGAGGAAAGAGTGCATCCTACTGGCCCTCCAACACCACTTCCAGCAGCATCTGGTCTCCCATTCAGGGACTGACCAGGACCAACCTGCTTAGCTTCAGAAGCAATACAGCAGTGGTATGCAGGGTGGTATGGTTGGTTACTATTTCATAGTTTGTCTTCACTATTATTCTACAATGTAGTAAAAAAATAAAGAAAACCCCTTGGTGTGAGTTGGTGTGTCCAAACTTTTGACTGGTACTATATGTAGAAGGCCTTCAGTATACTCGGTTGAACTGTAGTTGCCCTCCAGTGGGTGGAGCACGTACAACCTGTTAGAGTTATAGTATGCTCAGATTTTATGTCTATATTAAATAGTTTATCTGGTAAATCTAATAGGAGTGATATACTATTGGAGTTATGGAGAATTTAGAGGTAGAGGCTGGGTGTAGCAGTGAGATTCTGCTGGGTCCCAGCACATTCAGGTGTGGAGGGGAATGAAATTGTAGACCAGTTAGCCAAAATATCTTAAAAACGAGAGATAATTGATGTTCCACTGGGTGGAGGTGAGGCCAAATGTAAGATCAGAGCCATTTTGATAGATGTGTGGCAGTAGAGATGAGACTCTGAGCCCAAAGACCGGCATTTATATGCCCTCCAAAGAAAGGTCAGTGGACCAAGATTCCAAGAACAGATTAGGAAGGAAGAGGTGGCGTTTGGTCGATTGCCTTAAGGACATTGAACTCATTACACCTGGTTGGCAAGCAAGTGAATGGTTTGTGTCTGCAGTGTACGGTTGAGGAAACGGTGGCGCATTTGTTGTATGTTGAAGGGAGGGAAGGACTGAAGCGTAGGGTCATTGAAGTTAGGAAGGATTTGGGGAAGGGGGTTATACTACTAGTTAATAGGGCTCTTTTTCCCCCTCAGAAGTACGTAGGATTTAGAAAACCGTGAGTGCCCACACTCCAGCACAGTTGGTAGCGGCATGCACCTTTAACGTTTGCGGACCACCATCATGTCAAATATGAAGAAAAAACAGCAGACACTGCCTCCCGTGGAATGAATGACAAATCTGTGGGCAGTTTGTCACCATTATAGCGCAATTTATGTATTGTGGCTTCGCTGGCATGCATGATGCGTCAGAAAAAGAAAAAAAATAGTTTGCCCCATTAAGATTTACATGCTAAAATCGCTTTTGGTTGATTTAGGCTCAATATAGCCCATTCATAGACGGTAACGCCAGTGCTTTAGTGTCAATTCACTTATACATCTGCTGTGTAAGGGGAATGCCCCAACATCACACAAACACACTGTCTAAATGTTAATACACCTCGTTTAGGATACGGTTTTGTAAATATTTGGAGTTGAACTTTCAAATCTGAGAGAAAACATTGTTCAAATCATGTTCTGATGCTGATTGGCTTATTTTTAGGCAGTTAAGAAAGTGTTCTTTTCTTCTCAGGAAGGCCAAATCAGAATATTTTATGTCTGTTACCACTGATAACCTGAATGACCCTAGAAAGTTTTGGAAGGCTATTAATTAAGTATATGTCTGGTAACAGTCATGTTAATGAATTACCGTCGTGTTTTGAAGGACTCTGTTGCTATATATGACAAAACTGAAATGCTGAATTGTTTCAATGAGCACTTTGTATCATCTGGTAGGCTGTTTGATTCAATGTCCTCTGTCTCTGTACAACCCTGTGTGGATGAACCAGTGAGAGCTGGTCAAACTTTTTGCTTTTTGCCATTCTCAGTGCAGGTGGTACATAAAGCCCTGAAATCCTTAGATCAGAGAAAGCCTGTAGGACCTGATCTTTTGGATCCCTGCTTTTTAAATCTGGCAGCTGATTTCATAGCTGAACCACTTACGTATCTGTTCAATCTAACCCTGGAATATAATGAAATTCCAAAGATCTGGAAATCAGCATATGTCCTACCACTTTTAAAAGGGGGAGATCCAACTCTTTTAAATAATTATAGGCCAATCTCAAAGCTGTCACCCCTGTTGAAAATGCTTGAAACCCTTGTAAGTGAACAGCCAAAAGTGTTTTTATTTACTAACTCTATTTTATCAACGTACCAATCGGGCTTCAGGAAGAAGCATAGCACAATTACAGCAGCCATGAAGGTTTTAAATGATATCACTGAAGCCATTGACAAAAAACAGCACTGTCTCTCACATTTTTTTAATTGATCTCTCTAAGGCTTTTGATACAGTTGATTATGCTATACTAAGGCAGAGATTGCCGAGTGCAGGTCTTTCGGAGCATGCAGTTGCATGGTTTGCTAACTATCTGCCTGATAGAACTCAGTGCACTCAATTTGATGGGCTTATGTATGTTAAATTGTCTGTCTTGAATGGTGCCCCAAGGCTCTGTACTTGGTCCTCTCTTATTCACTATTGATATAAATGATTGACAAAAATGTCCAAAATGTACAACTTCATTTTTATGCTGATGATACTGTTATTTACTGTTGTGCCTCATCTCTTACAAAAGCTTTCCAGAACATGCAAACTGCTTTTTATACTGTTCAACATACCGTGTGTCAATTGAAGCTTATCCTCAATACTGACAAAACTAAACTAATAGTGTTTTCTAATGCAAGTAGAGAAATAGACCTCTGAAACTTTCACCTATTACTACCTGTCAGGGCAAGGAGGTTGAGATTGTAACCTCATAAATATCTTGGAATTTTAATTGATGACGGCCTCTCTTTTAAATTACATATTCAACAATTTACAAAAAAAATTAGGCTGAAATTGGGATTTTATTTTAGGAATAAGGCCCGTTTTTCTTTTGAAGCCAGGAGGCTAGTATCAGCTACATTTATGCCTTTACTAGACTATGGGGATATTTTATATACGAATGCTTCCGTTCAGTGTTTGAGATCAATTGACACTCTTTACCATGGTGCATTGAGATTTATTTTAAACTGCAAAACCCTTACGCACCACTGCACATTGTATACCAGGGTTGGCTGGCCTTCTCTAGTCACGCCTAGGCTCAGTCACTGGTATACTTTTATTTACAAAGCCATTTTGGGTTTACTACCTTTTTATTTGGGCATTTTTATTGTTTAGAAATGTGGTGGGTACTCTCTTCGTTCGCTGGACTTTATCCTGCTAACTGTTCCAAATGTCCGAACTGAATTTGGTAAAAGGGCTTTTATGTACTCTGCGCCATCGTCTTGGAACACCTTACAAAATACTTTTAAACTGGATGAACTTGTCCCGATTGGTGTTTTTAAAATCACTGATGAAGGATTGAAGCTGATTCCCTGACCTGTCAATGTTTTTTATTTGATGTTTTTTATTTTGTTATACTCTTGTGAATGCAATGGTTCTTGGCCAGGGCGCTCTTGAAAAATAGATTTTAATCTCAATGAGCCCTTCCTGGTTAAATAAAGGTTACATAAAATGTTTTTTAAAATGTGTAATACCTTGGCTGGAGGCTGCGTTACTGAGAACACAGGTTGCAACTTTGCTGATGTGTCCAGTTAGTGTATCTTTTGTATTTGCAAAGGATAGCTAACCAACCTGGTAAAATAAATCTCTTTGGACAAGGATTATTAAACCTTTCTAAACCATAACATCAAGATTGTAGTTCAGATTGAGGCAGCTGTGGTTCACTTTCAACTGACGAGCATGGTCTGAGCAAGACGCAAAAAGAAGAATGTAAAGCTAATGTCATGCTACTTTTACCATGAGGCTGAGAAAACATTGCTGTTGAAGCCAATTTCCAGCAACTGTACACAAACTGCATTCAGAAAGTATCCAAACCCCTTGACTTCTCCCACATTTTGTTAGCCTTATTCTAAAATGTATATTTTTTTTAAAGTGTCAATCTACACAATGACAATGCAAAAACAGGTTTAGAAATGTAAAATGTGTTTAAAAGAACTGAAATATCACATTTACATACAGTAAGTATTCAGACCCTTTACTCAGTACTTTGTTGAAGCACTTTTGGCAGCAATTACAGCATCAAGTCTTCTTGGGTATGAAGCTACAAGCTTGGCACACCTGTATTGGGGGGTTTCTCCCATTCTTCTCTGCAGAGGATCAAGCTCTGGCAGGTTGGATGGGGAGCGTCGCTGCACAGCTATTTTCATGTTTCTCCAGAGATGTGCGATTGGTTTCAAGTCTGGGTTCTGGCTGGGCCACTCAAGGACATTCTGAGACTGCTTTGCCGGGGCTGTGTGCTTAGGGTCGTTGTGCTGTTGGAAGGTGAACCGTTACCCCAATCTGAGGTCCTGAGCGTACTGGAACAGGTTTTCATCAAGGATCTCTGTACTTTGCTCACTTTCTTTCCCTCAATCCAGACTAGTTTCCTAGTCCCTGCTGCTGAAAAACATGCCCAAAGCATGCTGCTGCCAGGTTTCTTCCAGAAGGGACACTTTGCATTCAGGCCAAATTCAAACTTGGTTGCATCAGACCAGAGAATTTTGTTTCTCATGGTCTGAGAGTAGGTTGTCTTGTGCCTTTTACTGAGGAGTGGCTTCCGTCTACAATAAAGGCCTGATTGGTGGAGTGCTGCAGAGATGGTTGTCCTTCTGCAAGGTTCTCCCAGCTCCACGGAGGAACTCAAGAGCGCTGTCAGTGTGACAATACGGTTCTTGGTCACCTCACTGACCAAGACCCTTCTCCCCTGATTTCTCAATTTGGCTGGGCAGCCAGTTCTAGTAAGACTCTTGGTGGTTCCAAACTGCCATTTAAGAAAAATTTAGGCCACTGTGTTCTTGGAGACGTTCACCGCTGCCAAAATGTTTTGGTACCTTTCCCCCAGAGCTCTGTCTCAGCGTGCTACAGACAATTCCTTCAACCTCATGGCCTGGTTTTTGCTGACATGCACTGTCAACTGTGGGACCTTATATAGACAGGCGTGTGCTTTTCCAAATAATGTCCAATCAATTGAATTTATCACAGGTGGACTCCAATCAAGCTGTAGCAACATCTCAAGGATGATCAATGGAAACAGGATGCACCTGAGCTCAATTGCGAGTCACATAAGCAAAGGGTCTGAAGACTTATGTAAATAAGCTAATTCTATTTTTTATTTATTTGAAAGAAATTTGCTGTTGTATAGCTGATCTCATGCTATTCTACACATTTTACAATGAGGCTGAGATAATTTTTCATTTTTATAGCAAATTTCCTGCTATTCTTCACATGTGCCATGAGGCTGAGAGAACATTTAGCAGTTTTACAGCAAATTCCCTGTAATTCAGTTTTTTTGTTGTTGCCATGGCTTATGACCTGTTCATATGCTATCCGGGGAGGGGGACAACCTTGCGGGGCGTGTTGTGCACCAGTGATTGAGAACCCAAGGGATGACTAAATGCCCCCTTGGGTTCTCGAGAGCTAGACTCAATCATTTATCTAATGTTGGGGTTATAGGAGGACAGGCTCATTGTAACGGCTGGAATGGAATCAGTGGAACGTTCCAAGCATATAGAAATCATGTTTGACTTCGTTCCATTTACCATGATTTTGCAAACCTGTCCTCAAGACCCCAAGGGATGCACTTTTTGTTTTTTGCCCTAGCAATACACAGCTGATTCAAATAATAAACTAATCATCAGGCTTAGATCATTTTTATCAGCTGTATATTGTTAGGGGAAAAACTAAACACGCACCGCTTGGGGTCCCGAGTATCGACTTTGATAAATGCTGAATGCAATTCCATTCGTCCTTCAATATCACCTCCAACCAGCCTTAAATACCAATTTTTGCATCCAGTCAAACAACTTCGGCAGGTCCTTGGAATTAACTGTGGAGAGTAATTGTAGGATTTAATTTTTTTGCGTCTAAAAAGTTATTCAACAAATATTTTACTACATACAATTGCTCATGACTGAGGTAAATGGTTGCTCACTTACATTTTCGTAACGCATGTGTCAAATTCCAGATACATATTTGAAGAGGTACGAGAATTTGCTAATTATTATTGGTGAAAATTGTTTATTTAGTTAATTTAACTTATTGTAGAAAATACTGTTTAATTTTTTTTTTTTACAAAGGAAATAAACGCGTGTTGAGTAAAACGATAGTTTACGCCACGTGGGGAAAAAAATGACATTTGCACTACTTTCAAATCCAGGGGTCACAAAGAAGTAAACATGAACCCGGAAGTAGATACGAACGGGCGTATTTTAGATTGTAGATGACGCTCATTTTTATAGTTTTTTTTTCTTCGGGTTAGTTATCTCAAGCCAGTTAGTAAACCTGATGTAACGATCTTTGTTTATAATAATTCTAATGTAGTAGTCAACTACTGTATTGTAACTGTTTAAATGCTATATATCGAATGAAATTCTAATGCTGTCGGGATCCACATGCTCGGCGAATCCCTGCCTCATCACCTTAGTTGTTGATGCGACCGTTAGCTTGTTAACTAGAAATTTAGCTAGCTTTACAAGCGGTGTCAATGCTATCGCTCAATAAATGTCTACTTGCAAGTGTTGTATTTTGGTAGTTAATTGTGTGACCTAAGATCCTGCCATACTGTCTTAGCCGTCTGTTTACTAATGTTAGCTAGGTAACGGAGTTGGCTTGTCACATTGTTTATGTTCTCTGCTCAGTTTAGGAAGTCAACCACGGACGTTTGATCACAAGAGGCAGCGAAAGAAAGGTGTGGCGACAAGGGGGTTCCCCCTCAGTATTGAGGCCGTATTTCTCAACTGAATTTGTAAGGCCCTTTCCCCGAAAACATTATTATCCAGTGGTTATAGTAGTTGGCAGTATGACAGAACAAGCTTGTTATTCCAACTACTTATTCCAGGTTCCACAAGAACTGCCAATATGGTGTTAGCCGACTTGGGAAGAAAAATAACCTCGGCGTTGCGATCACTGAGCAATGCCACCATCATCAATGAGGAGGTATATCAGAAATCTTGTTTTTGGTTCAGCTTTTGACAACAAAAAACCCTTACTTTTTTTAAAGACAGGTTTCACCCACGCCAGACTGTATGTATTTCCCATAGATTGTTATTTTTCTCTAGGTATTAAATGCAATGCTGAAAGAAGTATGTGCTGCCCTCCTAGAAGCTGATGTCAACATCAAATTGGTGAAGCAGCTCAGGGAAAATGTCAAGTGAGTAACAATATTCAGGCATACACTGTTATGTAGTAGATAAAGCTGAATTCTGTGTTTTTAAAAAACGTGGATTTAAAATGTTTCCAGCTAATGTACTTTTTCTGACCACAGGTCAGCCATTGACCTGGAGGAGATGGCCTCTGGGCTGAACAAGAGGCGAATGATCCAGCATTCTGTGTTCAAGGAGCTGGTCAAGGTCTGTCTCATTCTGACAATTATTAATTCAATGTTTGTCATTTAGTGTTGTGTGAAACTTAGAATAACTCTGTACATTATTGGTTCAATGATGGTCCAGTGTGAAGTAACTGAATAAGTTAAGGTTTGATAGAAAACTTGGGTATATGTCTGACTACCGGCTGTTGGTGGGACTTCATGTATATTTCCATAGTGGTGGTTTTCAAGTCATGTGGTCTATTGCTATTCGGAGGTGTTTTGAATGAGTCAACTATAACATAAGTAATCGGTTTTGTTTATTTACTGTACAGTCAAACCTGTCATTCCCCCCCTCAGCTTAATTCATCAAAGGACCCAAATAGCTGTATTTTAACATTTTGATCACTTAGCTATACATCCTTAGTTAGGGAAGGCCTACTCTTGGCTATAGATGCTATCAGTTTATGTTTCATATGGGTCACATATCAGATGGCTTGTTTACACTTTTATTTTTAAGAATCTTATGTGTTTGGGTGAGATGCACCCCTACATTCTCACTTCACATCTTTGACAAAGATGCAATGCTTATGTGTTAGTCACATTTGATTGGATGGGAGTGTTTGTTTATTTGTCTAAGATTTTGCTCTTGTCTCAGCTGGTGGATCCAGGTGTCAAGGCTTGGACACCCACGAAGGGAAAGAACAATGTCCTCATGTTTGTGGGTCTTCAGGGCAGTGGGAAAACCACAACATGTTCCAAGGTGAGCCATTCCTGGATATCAGCCTAAAGATAAGGTAATTCAGTTGGCCATTTGTCCAATGTATTATACCTTTGATCATTTCACTAATGCATTGAATACTGTTTCCACAGCTGGCGTACTACTACCAAAGAAAAGGGTGGAAAACCTGTTTGATATGCGCTGACACTTTTAGAGCTGGTGAAGTTTCATTATCTTAATCTATCTCGTTTGATAGTCCATCTGGAAAGAAATGAGCAATAGCAACTAAGTCTACAGCCTTTTTTGTGTGTGCGCAGGTGCTTTTGATCAGTTGAAGCAAAATGCAACAAAAGCCAGAATTCCATTCTATGGAAGGTATGACATGCTTTGCATTTGGTTGCTTCTCAGCTAGGTGATCCATTTCAAGTCATTTTTGTTGTTGTGATATTAGATTTTAATGCTAATGCTTGCATATACAGTACACTAACTTTGTTATATCCAGTTACACAGAGATGGACCCTGTCGTCATAGCTGCGGAAGGTGTGGAAAAGTTTAAGAATGAGAGCTTTGAAATAATTATTGTTGATACCAGTGGTCGACACAAGCAAGAAGATTCCCTTTTTGAGGAGATGTTACAGGTTTCCAATGCAGTGGTAGGTAACAATCTGATAACTATCCAGACCCCTTCAATATCATCAATACAGTAAACTAATGCTAAACTTAATCTCTAGGGACATTTTAGATTTCTCTGCCACCCTAAGCTTTTGTATTGTCATTATAAAATGTAATGCTCCAAAGAAAATTTACTAATGCATGGTTTCACCCCAAGCATGCATCTCTCTCCTCCAGCAACCTGACAACATTGTGTACGTGATGGATGCTTCCATTGGTCAAGCTTGTGAAGCACAGGCTAAAGCCTTCAAAGACAAAGTAGAAGTTTCCTCAGTTATAGTGACAAAGCTAGATGGCCACGCCAAAGGTGGTGGTGCTCTCAGTGCGTACGTAAATAGTGATCTTTGCTCAAACAATTTATCCACGTTATGGTGAACTGAGTTTCCTTTACTACTGCAGAATGCATAAACTCAATGCTAAGCCGGACATTTCGTGCTCATGTTTCCTTTTAGAGTGGCTGCTACTAAGAGTCCCATCATTTTCATTGGTACTGGTGAACACATTGATGACTTGGAGCCATTTAAAACCCAACCCTTCATCAGCAAGCTACTGGGTAAGCTGTGAACCCTTTTGAATAAAGTGTAATCATAAGAGGTCACATGGCATGTCGTTTTTCTTAACCTGTTTTGTACAACCTCTTGAGTTGTGTATTTTTGTCCTCAGGCATGGGAGACATTGAAGGTTTGATCGACAAAGTCAACGAACTCAAGCTGGATGACAATGAGGAGTTGATTGACAAGTTGAAACATGGTGAGAATGAGATCATCATTGTAATACAGGCCCCATATAATAACCGACATAGGGTATGCTTATGCTCTGCAGTTCTTAACAGTTATACATTGTCATGTGGTATAGTTGTTGGGTCACATTGTTTATAAGCATCTTCTAATCACAATTTGTGCCACAGGTCAGTTCACTCTTAGAGACATGTACGAGCAGTTTCAGAACATCATGAAGATGGGACCGTTTGGCCAGATCATGGTAAATAAACGGCAACCTGAATCCCTATTTGAATAATGATCCGCGCTAAACTGTAAAGCTTATTTCTTATAGGGCTTCATGCTATAGATAAAACCAGACTGTCAATGTTTCAGTGCGAAGGCCTTTCGAAATGGTCAACTGTATCCCTTGTTTTTCATTTGCCCTGATTATGGTAAATAATGGCTACTTAAATGTTTTGGTGCCTTCAGAAAGTATTGATACACCCTTGACTTATTCCACATTTTGCATTATAGCCTGATTTCAAAATGGATTCAACTGATTTTTCTTTTTTAACCATTACAAACGATACCCCATAATGACAGTGAACTTTGTTTGTTTTTTGCGCTGAAATGTATTGAAAAGTCTAAGACCTTTCCACACCTGGATTGTGTAACATTTTCTCTATTCTTCAAGCTCTGTCAAATTGGTTGTTCCTCATTTCTAGACAACCATTTTCAGGTCTTGCCATAGCTTTTCAAGTGGATTTAAAGGCAACTGTAACTTGGCCACTGAGGAACATTCACGGTTTTCTTGGTAAGCACCTTCAGTGTAGATTTGGCCTTTGTGTTTTAGGTTATTGTCCTGCTTTATGGTGAATTAATCTCCCAGTGTCTGGTGGAAAGCAGACTGAACCAGGTTATTCTCTAGGGTTTTGCATGTGCTTAGCTCATCCCGTTTAATTTTTTTTTATCCTGAAAATATTCCCAGTCGTTGCATAACCATTACATTATGCAGCCACCACTGCTTGAAAATATGGAGAGCGGTACTCAGCTGTATTGGATTTGCCTCAAACATAACACTTTACCTTTTTGTCAGGAATGCAATTTCTTAGTCACATTTTTTGCAGTTTTACTTTTGTGCCTTGTTGCAAACAGGATGCATGTTTTGGAATATTTTTGTTCTGTACATGCTGCTTTTCATTCTGTCAATTAGGTTGGTGTTGAGTAACTACAATGTTGATCCGTCCTCAGTTTTCTCCTATCACAGCCAATAAACTCTAACTGTTTAAAAGTCACCATTGGCCTCATGGTGAAATCCCTGAGCGGTTTCCTTCCTCTCTGGCAATTGAGTTAGAAGGACGCCTGAATCTTTGTAGTGACTGGGTGTATTGATGCACCATCCAAAGTGTAATAACTTCACCATGCTCAAAGAGATATTCAATGTCTGCTTTTTTTTTTACCCATCTACCAATAGGTGCCCTTTGCGAGCCATTGGAAAACCTCCCTGGTCTTTGCTTGAATCTGTTTGAAATGCACTGCTCGACTGAGGGACCTCACAGATAATTGTATGTGTAGGGTACAGATATTCAGTAGTCATGTTAAACACTTGCTCGCACTGAACCCATGCAATTTATTATGTGACTTAAGCAAATCTTTACTCGGGAAATTATTTTGGCTTGCCATAACAAAGGGGTTGAATACTTAATGACTCAATACATTTTTTTTTTTTCTTGTATTAATTTGTATTAAAAGGAATTTCCCTTGACATTATTCACTGGCCTACGCACGCTACCCCATCTCAATTTAAAGATCAGGCTGTAACAATAATGTGGAAAAACTAAGTGTGTGTGAATACTTTCTGAAGGCACTGTATATTATTCTAATCACATAAGATGCTAATCTTACATCTGTTATTGTCACAAGGGTATGATCCCAGGTTTCGGAACGGACTTCATGAGCAAAGGTAACGAGCAGGAGTCCATGGCCAGGTTGAAGAAACTCATGACAATTATGGACAGCATGAATGACCAAGGTAAATACACCGCGTGTACAAAACATTAGGAACCTGCTCTTTCCATGACAGGCTGCCCTGGTGTATCCAGGTGAAAGTTATGATCCCTTATAGTAAATCCACTTCAATCAGTTTAGATGAAGGGGAGGCTTTTTTATTAAGAACAAATTGAGACAATTGTAACATGGATTGTGTATGTGTGCCATTCAGAGGGTGAATAGGCAGGACAAAATATTTAAAGTGGCACTGACATTGTTTTTAACTACTTTGCAGATATGAAACAATCCTCATATCTGTCAAATGTACATTTACCAGTTTAACTTCAGAGGTTTTAAGAATAGGTTATATTTGACTACACTACTTACAATAAGGTATTGTTGACAGATGAATGCATGATTCATATAATTCACCAACACATTTCTTGGTATTGCATCAGGTTGTAAATCACAGTTGGCCTGGTACATTGTTTGCTACTGCCACCCATTTGGGATGCACCATTTCAGTTTCAATGACAAAATATTTTGAACAAGAACTGATGACTAAGGCTGGGAATGTCAATACAATCAAATTAGAAAGGTCAATGATCACAAGTCATAACGTGGCTAATAGGCTAGCACACACAAGTGACTCTAAATTAGTAGTCAGTTAGTTTATTAAGTTACAGCCTGATGCGGTCACTTTGGTGAATTCCACTTCAATTGCCCTGCTTTCGTGTGTCCCATTTGCAGCGGTGGGAAAGTGTAAAGACGCATGCCACAGTCTCAGCTAGGCTGCTAAAATATTTTGGTCTGGCTTTCGTTTTTAAAGCTTGACAATGAATAACTGAAACACTATGCAAAAAAGAAAGAGACCTATTACAGCAACAATTTCTTTGGCTTCTCCGCTACAATATACAGTGCATTCTGAAAGCATTCAGACCCATTTTTAATTTATGTTACAGCCTTATTCTAAAATGGGTAACTTATTTCACTTATCAATCCACACACTACACCCCATAATGACAAAGTAAAAACAGGTTTTTAGAAATGTTTGACAAATAAACATACTTTATTTACACAAGTATTCAGACCCTTTGCTATGAGACTCTAAATTGAGCTCGGGTGCATCATGTTTCCATTGATCATCCTTGATGTTCCTACAACTGGGGAGTCCACCTGTGGTAAATTGATTGGACATGATTTGGAAAGGCACACCTGTCTATATAAGGTCCCACAGTTAACAGTGCATGTCATTACAAAAAGCAAGCCATGAGGTCGACGATTGTCAGAGCTCCAAGGCCAGATTGTCTTCAGGCGCAGCTCTAGGGAAGGCTACCAAAAAAAAATGTCTACAAGAGCACAGTGGCCTCCGTCAGCCTTAAATGGAAGTTTGGAACCATCAAGACTCTTCCAACAGCTGGCAATCAGGGGAGAAGGGCCTTGGTCAGGAAGGTGACCAAGAACCTGATGGTCACTGACAGAGCTCCGGAGTTCCTTTTGTAGATATGGGAGAACCTTCCAGAAGGACAACCATCTCTGCAGCACTCCACCAATAAGGCCTTTTATGGTAGTTGCCAGACGGAAGCCACTCCTCAGTAAAAGGCACATGACAGCCCACTTGGAGTTTGCCAAAAGGCACCTAAAGGACTCTCAAATCAAAGTTTATTTGGCGCGTATGCTGAATACTACTTACAGTGAAATGCTTACTTACAGGCCCTAACAACAGTGCAAATTGTTTAATGAAAAATGGTTATTAGGGGAACAATGCATAAGGTAATAAAACAATGGTGAAATGAGTGGTGAGGCTATATACAGGCACCGGTTAGTCGGGCTAATTGAAGTAGCATGTACATGAATGTATAGTTATAGTGACTATGCATATGTGATAAACAGAGTAGCAGCAGCGTAAAAGAGGGGTTGGGGGGGACACGATGCAAATAGTCCGGGTAGCATTTGATTACCTGTTCAGGTGTCTTGTGGCTTGGGAAGCCTGAAGCCTTTTGGTCCTGGACTTGGCGTTCCGGTACCCAAGAACCGTGCCCAAGAACACTGGTCTGCTTGAAACATGTTGGTGTTAGACTCATCAGGGGCATGTTGAAAATGTCAGTGATGACACCTGCCAGTTGGTGAGCACACGTCCTGGTACTCCGTCTAGCCCCGCAGCCTTGTGAATGTTGACCTGTTTAAAGGTCTTACTCACGTCGGCTACGGAGAGCGTGATCACAGTCGTCCGGTACAGCTGACGCTGTCATGCATGCCTCAGTGTTGCTTGCCTTGAAGCGAGCATAGAGTGATTCAGCTTGTCTGGTATGCCTATCACTCGGCAGCTCGCGGCTGGGCTTCCCTTTGTAGTCTAATGGTTTGCAAGCCCTGCCACATGACGAGCATCAGAGCCGGTGTAGTTTGACTCTATCTTAGCCATGTATTGGCGCTTTGCCTGTTTGATGGTTCGTCGGAGGGCATAGCAGGGCTTCTTATAAGCTTCCGGTTTAGAGTCCTGCACCTTGAAAGCGGCAGCTCTACCTTGAAAGCGGCAGCTCTATAATCCATGGCTTCTGGTTGGTATGTATGTATGTACAGTCACTGTGGGGACGACGTCCTCAATGCACTTATTGATGATGCCAATGGCTGATGTGGTGTACTCCTCAATGCCATTGGAGGAAGCCCGGAACATATTCCGGTCTGTGATAGCAAAACAGTCCTGTAGCTTAGCATCCGCGTCATCTGACAACTTTTTATTAGATTTTTTATTGACTGCGTGACTGGTGCTTCCTGCTTTAGTTTTCGCTTTTAAACAGAAATCGGGAGGATAGAATTGTGGTTGGCTCTACCAAACGGAGGGCGAGGGAGCGCTTTGTATGCTTCTCTGTGTGGAGTACAGGTGTTCTAGTTTTTACCATTTTTGTTCCTCTGGTTGCACATTTTAACAGATTAGGTCAAACGGATTCAAGTTTCCCTGCATTAAAGTCTCTGGCCACTAGGAGCGCTGCCTCTGGGTGAACAGGTTCCTGTTTATTTCCTTTGTGCCAGCATCAGTCTGGTGGTAAATAAACAGCCACAAAGTATAGCTGCGAACTCTCTAGGCAATAGTGTGGTCTACAGTTTAAAATATTCTAATTCACGTGAGCGAAATCTTGAGACTTCCTTAGATTTCATGCACTAGCCGTTGACAAATATGCACAGACGCCCCCCCCCCCCCCCCACACACACACCTTACCAGAGTGTGCTGCTCTATCTAGCCAGTGCAGTGTTTATCCCGCTAGCTGAATATCCATGTTATCACTCAGCCACGATTCCATGAAACATAAGATGTTAGTTTTTGATGTCCCTTTGGACAAGATACGATCACGTATATCCTACCAATGATTGTATGTTGGAGTATTGTTGATAGTAACAGCACCTTTCCCACTCGCCTTCTGCGGATGCTTATGAGGCACTCTGCTCTGTCCTCTGTTCCTGCGTCGCTTTCTCTTGCCAATAACGGGGATGTTGGCCTTGTCGGGTGTTTGCAGTATATCCTGTGCGTCCTGCTTGTTCAAGAAAATATCTTAGTCTAATCCAAGGTGAGTGATCACTGTCCTGATATCCAGAAGCTCTTTTTTTTGTTGCCGTAAGATATGGTGGCAGAAACGTTATGTACAAAATAAATTACAAATAACGCGAAAAACACACTTGCACAATTGGCTAGACGCCTGTAAAACTGCTGCCATTTCTTCCGGCGCCAAGATTCTCTGGTCTGATTTAAACCAAGCGTCACGTTTGGAGGGAACATGGTACCATCCCTACGGTGAGCGTGGTGGCAGCATCATGCTGTGGATTTTTTTCAGCAGCAGGGACTGGGAGACTTGTTAGGATTGAGGGAAAGATTTAATGGGGTGAAGTACAGTGATCCTTGACAAAAACCAGCTCAGGACCTCAAACTGGGGCGGTGGTTCAACTTCTAACAGGACGTTGACCCTCAGCACACAGACAAAACACATGAGTTTCTTCGGGACAAGTCCTTGAATGGCCTACCCGGAGCCCGGACTTGAACCCAATCGAACATCTCTGGCGAGACCTGAAAATGGCTATGCAGGAAATGTCAGGAAATGCTACAAATTGTCATTCTTCTTGTATATGAACAGATTTGAATAAGATCTGATGTTGCTGAAATGGCGTTAGTTCCTTTCGAACGGGCTATGGCTGTAAGTGCCAGGCACACGGGTTTGTCAAGAACTGCAACGCTGCTGGGTTTTTCACGCTAAACAGTTTCTCATGTGTATCAAGAATGGTCCACCACCCAAATGACATCCTGCCAACTTGATGCAACTGTGGGAATGATTGGAATCAACATGGGCCAGCATCCTTGTGGAACGCTTTTGACACCTTGAGTCCATACCCCGATGAATTCAGGCTGTTCTGAGGACAAATGAGGGTGCAACTCAGTAGTGTATCTAACCCTGTCGTCAATAAACAGTAAATTACAAACAAAAGGGTTACACAAGATGTGTAATTGTTTTCTTAACCATGGATTCTTTTCAGAACTTGACAACAAAGACGGTGCAAAGCTTTTCACCAAGCAGCCGAACCGAATTGCCCGAGTTGCGCGGGGTTCTGGGGTTGCCACCAGGGACGTCCAGGAGCTGCTCACCCAGTACACAAAGTTTGCCCAGATGGTGAAGAAGATGGGTGGCATCAAGGGCTTGTTCAAAGGTATGCACTTCTTAGATGCATATTAACATTACTAGCTGTCAAATCCTTGCTTCCTCCATTTTCCCCCTGCCCCTCTCAAAGCACATTGGAAGAGGTCTGAGGGAAAGGCCTTGGCTCTTCTCAACTGCACTTTGTGAGAAGAGGAAACGAGAACAGACAAAGCAAGGATTTCATGGCTAGTCATGTTTTCAGACACAGCCCTGAAACTGAAGCACTGGTCCACTAACACAATTTTGCTTTCTTCAAGTAGTAGGTGATGTCTCAATTTTTTTAAACATGTTTACAGGTGGTGACATGTCCAAGAATGTCAACCCCTCTCAGATGGCTAAGTTAAACCAACAGATGGCAAAGATGATGGACCCAAGGGTTCTCCACCATATGGGTAGGCATGACTTTCACTTCCATTTTTATGTCATGTCACTTTTCTCAAACTATTCCTTTGTTACTTTGTACTTAGTTCAATGATTTGAAAATGGTCAGTCCAAATGTAATGACATGGATGTTATATAATGCATATTTGGCATAGACTGCATGGTATCCCTGATCTACAAATCACCTTGCACCCCAAATAATAATTTGATTAAGATTAGCTATTCTCATCCTCGCCACCTTGCTGTCGAGTTTAACTGATTCCCCCCCCCCCCATGCTGATTTCTTTTCTCTCATCTTCAGGTGGGATGGCTGGTCTCCAGTCCATGATGAGACAGTTCCAACAGGGTGCAGCTGGCAACATGAAAGGGATGATGGGATTCAACAACATGTGAACCACTGAGCTTTAACACAGCAAAATAAAAAGGTTGTCATTTGGATTCAGCAAGAAGGTGTGGTGACGCTTTAGCAAGAAGGAGAGCAGTGTTATTTTTGCCTCAGTAATATAATTCATGAACACGTTTGTGTATAAAATGATGCAGAAAGCATATTTACAGGTCAGGATAAATAAAACAAGTTATCTGATTTTTACAGTAATTGTAAATGAGGCCCACAAGATACAGGAATTGTGGGATCTAGACGCTTGTCCGGGGTCATATCCATTAGGAAGAAATTGGCATGAAACCGGGAGGCACTACCTGGACTTGTCCAATAAGATACGCATTTATTTTGTTGCAATATTATTTTTTTATGTTTTGTGCCATAAACACAACCCTTACTTGGAGAGCTGGTGAATGGGTATGCTGATATTAGTTTGTGAAAATTATTTTTGAAAATGTTATAATAAAATTTGTCTTGCAATGTTTTTAAAAGCCAGTCTCCTTTTCTCTCATATTTGCTCAATGACTGTCAATTATTGCCCTATCAATTAAACTCTTTGCATGACTATTGAAAAATGTGTACTTGTTGGGTCACTGCATTTCAAGGATATTGAGCAGAAAGGCTCAATTTTACATTCGACATTTTACTGATTGATATGTTTATCCCAGCCAGTGCTTTACTTGGGCAGGAGCTCACTGGAACTAAGTACCAGGCACATTTAAAGTAAAATACTTTAAAGTGCTACTTAAATAGTCTTTTTTGGGGGAGGGGGGGGGCTCTTTACTATTTATATTTGACAACTTTTACTTCACTACATTCCTAAAGGAAAGTATGTACTGTTTACTCTACATTTTCCCTGACACCCAAAAGTACTTACATTTTGAATGATTAGCAGGACCAAAATGGTCCAATTCTCACACTTATCAAGAGAACATCACTGGTCATTTTACTGGGTAACTTTCACTTGAGTTATTTCCTATCAAGGGATCTTTCCTTTTACTCAAGTATGACAGGTGAGTACTTTTTCCACCACTGATATTAGCTCAAATGTTTTGCAGAGTTGTTGCATCTACATATTATCCCTAACCCTTTTTCAGTCCAAGTCGAGCACTTAACATATTGAATTTATTCAAAAAGAAACATTGAACCAAGAGGCTCACTCTTATCGGTCCAACAAGCAGGACAACTGTTTCATATAGATAATTCTCTGGAAAGAAGCCAGACACGTCCAAAAAAATCACTGTTGGGAAAATATGAACATGTCACCTGACAATTCATCTACTATTTGGGGTAAGGACCTATATGATTGGACACGCTTCATGACGGGTCTTGGCTAGAAGGGATACAGTTTGTCAAATTGGCGTGAACAATTGTTTGTTTTGCTTTTTAGCTACCCCTAACCCTTTTCCTAACATTGATCTAATACTCATTACCTGCTACGTTACTTATCCATACCTGCTGCGTAAGTTCTAACCTGCTACAAAAAGTAAATTCTGACAAACTGTATCCCTTCTAGCCAAAACCCTCTTGACGTGGCATTGCTTCCCGCAGCCATGTTTTGTTAGCTACGTTGTCACATCCTACGTTGTGTGCGGGGCGCTGTTCACTCACTGTCACCAGTAGCAGTGTGGAACTCGTCTGAGGATATCAGGTAGCTAAATAGTCTGCTATTTGCTTTAACTGTTGATTTAGCAATATCTTTACTGTATGTGTTTTCACAATTTATTCGTATTTTGAATATAATTCTTCTTAGCTGACAAAGTGTAGTTTGGCTGTTAGTTGAAGCAGGGTGAAAACATGTTTGACACATTGCATTTGCGGGTGCCGGTGGTTTAGTTAGCGGCGTAACTAGTTAACGTACTGCTTGCTAACATGCCATGGTGAAAGCACTTTTGACTTTGGCACATTTTTGTTGTTATAACTAGGATATCCACCCTGAAACATTAAACATTTGGTTTTGGCGTTCCCGTGTTATGTAGTTCGCTATCCAGCCAGCTACCTACCACGCTAGCTAACTTTAACAGTATTTAGCTAGCTACAGTAATGTTGTTGGTGGAGTGACTTGCTGTGTATATTCAATCAAAACAGCTTTGCTTGTAATCCAGCATCAATTTGTAAAGCCTGTTGATTGATTCACCTTTGATTTAATTTGATTCAGGTCAGCTTGCTAGTTAGATAAAAGCCCAATACAGTCAGTGTTAGAATTTTGAAATACCTTTTTGTTAGCCTAACTCTAAGGATTTGTGATCATTTCCATCTCTGATAATCTCATTTGGTCAAATATTTTGTCTGGAGAAAGCAAAGGTAAGTGATGGTTCAGTACCAACTAAACTGACGTTATGTATACCCTTCTATTTATTCAGATTCAGAGTGTGTTTTCAAAGTAAGTTATTTTAAACAGATTTGATCAGTGGGTGAAAAAGTGGGTCACAGTCAGGATCATATTCTGGTCTTTTGTTATAGCCATGGTTTAGCCCCAGTTAGACTTTCCCATAGGTTCATATTTGGCTGCATTTTCTCTGCCCCCTTGATATGACACATTCAAATTAGTAGTAAGTGTGCTGGAGTGTAACGTTATGCTCAAAGTCCTAAAGGATATCTCAGGACTCAGAACAGATAACTAGGCTAATAAAAACATCCAAGCCAGGCAATTATGATAATTTATTACATTTGTAAAGTGATTTTCATTCTACAGAAAAATCTCAAAGTACATAAATAATAATAAATAACAAAAAGGGGGGGATTTTTTTATTTTATTTAAATGGATCATATCATAAGACTCATTGAGGTGCCGTGGACTATTATAAAATTCATGCTATGTTGAAATATCCAATGCAATCATGACCATAAAATGTATAGCCTATTGCAATAACGCGCAGACACACCTTTCCCTCCCTCTGTCTGCAGTTCTCGGAGGGTGCTATGGCGACCTTCCCGGAGTTTATTGCACAGAATGAGGAGCGTGATGGGGTGCGCTTCAGCTGGAATGTCTGGCCCTCTAGTCGTCTGGAGGCCACCCGCATGGTGGTCCCCGTTGCCTCTCTTATCACCCCCCTGAAAGAGCGGCCAGATCTGCCCCCCATCCAGTATGAGCCTGTGCTGTGTAGCAGGGTGACCTGCCGCGCTGTCCTCAACCCCCTCTGGTAAGTGAGGCAACAATCCTCATTCACTTACTTATACATTGGGTTGCAAAATCTGGGTAACTTCCTGGAAAACCAGGGAATTGGGGGAAAGTTAAAGCAAATTATTTGCTGTTCTCTATTTTCCTCATTCCCTTATACTTGTGAATTTATAACTGTCATCGTGAGGTGATTTGTACTGAACATATCCTTGGTCAATCTTCAAAAGGTTCACATGTAACCCACTGATAAAATAATTGTAGCCTAAACTGTTTGGTCCTTCTCTCTTTGAACTCTATTAATTGGTCTCTCAACCTAGCCAAGTGGATTACAGAGCCAAACTGTGGGCTTGTAACTTCTGCTATCAGAGAAATCAGTTTCCTCCTACCTATGCTGGGATATCAGATGTCAACCAGCCAGCTGAGCTGCTGCCACAGTTCTCCACCATTGAATATGTGGTCCAGGTAGGATTTCCGTTTGATCACAGCTATCTAGATAACCATCCATCACTCAAAATAAGGACATTTTATGAGATGTATATATATATATATATATATATATATATATTTTTTTTTTACAAATACAATATTTTGATTGAATCTAAATTAGATATAGGCCTTAATTTTGATACGTTTTAGTGAAGATACAACAGCATACCAGATAATTGCATACCTACCTTCGTTATCTCTCCTACAGAGATTCATTAGTTCTCATTTAGAACATAAAATCAAGCATGCAATGCCATGGCTCTGAGTTTGCCTTCCCTGGCCCCCACAGAGAGGTCCCCTGATGCCGCTTGTCTTCCTGTATGTGGTGGACACCTGCATGGAGGACGAGGACCTGCAGGCTCTGAAAGAGTCCTTACAGATGTCCCTATCCCTGCTTCCTCCTACGGCCCTGGTGGGCCTCATCACCTTTGGACGCATGATCCAAGTCCACGAGCTGGGCTGCGAGGGCATCTCCAAGAGCTATGTCTTCAGGGGAACCAAAGACCTCAATGCCAAACAATTGCAGGAGATGCTGGGGTTGACCAAGCCCACTGCTGCACAGGCAGGACGGGGACCACAAGCTCCACAGGCCCCCCTCTCCAACAGGCAAACCACTCTACATAGCTACAGCATTGTTTTGACTTGGCAGTACATATACTAAAATAATTTGGTGACACAAAAAAGTCTTAATTTAGAACTTATTTCCATTTTGTTGTTGCTTAGATTCCTCCAGCCAGTCCAGAAGATTGACATGAACCTGACAGACCTGCTTGGAGAGCTGCAGAGAGATCCCTGGCCTGTCACTCAGGGAAAACGGCCCCTCCGCTCGTTAGGATCAGCCATGTCCATCGCTGTTGGCTTGCTGGAGGTAAGACCTGGACAGAAATATAACTTACCTCACTGCATACCTGGGTTGAAATAGTATTTTACATATTTCAAACACTTTGGCTTGATTGATTTTGCCTGGCACAATTGCACCAATGGTAGCCTCCCGAGTGGCACAGTGGTCTAACGCAGTGCTGCTAGAGATTCTGGGTTCGAGTCCAGGCTCTGTCGCATCCGGCTGCGACTGGGAGACCCATGGGGCAGCAGGTAGCCTAGTGGTAAGAGTGTTGGGCCAGTAACCGAAAGGTTGTTATATCGAATCCCGAGCTGACGATGTAAAAATCTGTCGTTCTGCTCCTGTACAAGGCAGTTAAACCACTGTTCCTAGGCCGTCATTGTAAATAAGAATTTGTTCTTAACTGACTTGCCTAGTTAAATAAAGGTTAAATAAAATGGAAACTGTCGCAGTGTCATTCGGGGAGGGTTTGACCGGCAGGTATGTCCTTGTCCCATCGCGCTCTAGCGACTCCTGTGGCGGGCCGGGCACAGTGCTTGCTGATAGTAGCCAGGTGTTTGGTGTTTCCTCCGACACATTGGTGCGGCTGGCTTCTGGGTTAAGTGGGCATTGTTTCAAGAAGCAGTGCGGCTTGGTTGTGTTTCGGAGGATGCACTGCTCTCGACCTTCACCTTGGGAGTTGCAGCGATGAGACAAGACTGTAGCTACCAATTGGATACCACGAAATTGGGGAGAAAAAAAAAAAATATATATATATATATATAAACTGGCATCCCAGGCAGACTTAAGCAAGCGCTTTAAAAGTGTTTTAAAGGTTTAGAAAACTATATGATTTGTGATTAAAATACAATGGTCCATATTTCAATGACACCATTTTCAATATTACTGTTTTGTCAAATCAGCCCCCCCATACTACTTCAAATTCATGTTTCCCTGTGTTCCGCTGTATTAAGTGGGATTTGTAAGATTTAAAACTATTACGCTGTGGTAATGGGGTCATGATTACAGGCTTTAGTCATTGTTTGGTTTATTGTTTACTTAGCTATATAGAAATGTTTTGTAATAATGTCCCTTTTTTCCACCATCCATTCACCCTCCAGTGTACCTTCCCTAACACTGGGGCACGCATCATGACCTTCATCGGTGGGCCAGCCACTCAGGGCCCAGGCATGGTGGTAGGAGATGAGCTGAAGGCCCCTATTCGCTCCTGGCATGACATTGAGAAGGACAATGCCAAGTTCATGAAGAAGGGGACCAAAGTAAGTCTGTCTCAACCTTTTGGCTTTGCCTGTTATTTAGATGGGTTTACCATGATCTGAACTTTTTTCAGGTCTGTTGCCACTGTCTGTAAATGATGATTAAATGCTCAAGTAGTCTTACAGCACATTAAAGTGAGACAACCAGTTAATGGCTAGATGTGTATTTGTTTTTTTTTGGCATAAATTACAAACAGGCACTTCTTAATTCTCTATATTATATTGGATCCTCTTTTTGTCCTGCTCCTGTAAAAAGTTTGGATATGTATAAAAACCGTTTCCTTCATTTTCAGCATTATGAGGCGTTGGCGAGCCGTGCTTCCACCAATGGCCACATCATAGACATCTATGCATGCGCTCTGGACCAGACTGGACTGCTGGAAATGAAGTGTTGTTCCAATCACACTGGGTGAGGAGTCTTTCTGTTTGGTGAACTTCCGTCTGAAAAGGCACCCTATTCCCTATATAGTGCACTACATTTGACCAGGGCTCTGGTCAAAAGTAGCCCACTATATAGGGAATAGAATGCCATTTGGTATGCAGAACACACACGTCAATCACTGTCTTCTCCCATAGTGAGGGGAGAGTTTGACCTCAGATCTTCTCCAGTGCTCTCCTCTGATGCTTTGAGGAGGAAGGAATCAACCAAAAGCTTCTGAGATTCACACTATGTATCGTTGAACTCGTTCGCGTATATATGTTTTTGCAGAGGCTACATGGTGATGGCGGACTCTTTCACCACCTCACTATTCAAACAAACCTTCCAGAGGGTTTTTACCAAAGATGTGTCTGGAGCCTTCAAGATGGCCTTCGCAGGCACTCTGGAGATAAAGGTAGAGCCAGTCAGTGCAATGGTTCTATCTGAAATGGTACCCTGCTTATTGAGTACTAGTTAGTAGTGCACTATACAAATCCTTCAAAGTTTTCATACCCCTTGACTTGTTACACATTTTTTTACAGCTTGAATTCAAAATATATTTAAAAAATATATAAATAGTTCTCACCCAGCTACACACAATACACTGTAATGACAAACTGAAAACATGTTCAGATGTTTTTGCAAATGTATTGAAAATAAATACATAAGTATTCACAACCCTGAGTCAATACTTTGTAGACATGGCTATTACAGCTTTGAGTTGTCTTGGGCATGTCTATCAGCATTTGCAAAAATACAAAATGTCTAAACATGCTTTCGCTTTGTCATTTATAGGGTATTGTGTGTAGATGGGAGAGAGAAAATATATATTTCCTGGTTTTCTCCAGACATAGCGCTTTGCATTCAGGCCAAATAGTATTTTCTGTAGAAGACTGCAGAATATTTTGCCTTATGCTTTTGTCTTTCACGTGCCATTTTCTCAGGAGTGGCTTCGGGCTGGCCACTCTCATAAAGCCCAGATTACAGCACTTCACCAGAGATTGTTCTTCTGACAGGTTCTCCCATCTCAGCCAAGGAACTCTGTAGTTCTGTCAGTGGTCGTTGGGTTCTTGGTCATCTCCCTGACCACTGTCCGGTTGCTCAGTTTGGTCGGACGGCCAGCTCTAGGCAGTCTGGGTAGTTTAATATTGGTTCCATTTCCCAATGATGGAGATCACTGTGCTCTTGGAAGCTTTCAACACTCTAGAAAGTGTTTTATACTCTTCCACAGATATGTCTCATGACAATTCTATTTCTGAGATCTATGGACAGGTCCTTGGACTTCGTGGTATAGTTTCTGCTCTGACATGCACTGTCAACTGTGGGATCTTATATAGACAGGTGTTTCTTTCTAAATCCTGTCCAAACAATTGAATTGGCCACAGGTGGACTCCAATCAAGTTATATTGACATCTCAAGGATGATCAAAGGAAATTGGATGCACCTGAGCTCAGTTTGGAGCTTCTCAAAGCAAAGAGCTGTGAATACTTATGTCAATGAGATATTTCTGTATTTCATTCTCAATACATTTCTAAAAACCTGTTTTCACTTTGTCATTATGGGATATTGTGAGTAGATTGGTGAGAAACATATGTAATCCATTTTGAATTCAGGTTGTAACAAAACAATGTGGAATAAGTCAAGGGGTATGAATACAAGGATTTCGCTACACCCGCAATAATATCTGCTAAAAACGTGTATGTGGCCAATTTGATTTTGATACTTTCTGAAGGCACTGTATAGAGAGTAGGGTGCCATTTCAGAAGCCGCCACTGTGTACCATTAACATACCTCTACAATATATTTATTTTACATAGTGTGTAAGTCTGGATATTGGAACAGAGCCACATTGATAGGGGATTTGATCCATTAAATATTATGGAATATGTCAAATTTCTTAACCTTTTCACCAAATAGAATTGTACGCAAAATGCAAATACAGTTGAAGTCGGAAGTTTACATACACCTTAGCCAAATACATTTAATCTCAGTTTTTCACAATTCCTGACATTTAATCCTAGTAAATTCTCTGTCTTAGGTCAATTAGGATCACCACTTTATTTTAAGAATGTGAAATGTCAGAATAATAGTAGAGTGATTTATTTCAGCTTTCATTTCTTTCATCACATTCCCAGTGGGTCAGCAGTTTACATACACTCAAATAGTACTTGATAGCATTGCCTTTAAATTGTTTAAGTTGGGTCAAATGTTTTTGTTAGCCTTCCACAAGCTTCCCACAATAAGTTGGGTGAATTTTGGCCCTTTCCTCCTGACAGAGCTGGTGTAACTGTGTCAGGTTTGTGGGCCTCCATGCTCGCATATGCTTTTTCAGTTCAAATCAAATGTATTTATATAGCCCTTCTTACATCAGCTGATTTCTCAAAGTGCTGTACAGAAACCCAGCCTAAAACCCCAAACAGCAAGCAATGCAGGTGTAGAAGCACGGTGGCTAGGAAAAACTCCCTAGGAAGAAACCTAGAGAGGAACCAGGCTATGAGGGGCGGCCAGTCCTCTTCTGGCTGTGCCGGGTGGAGATTATAACAGAACATGGCCAAGATGTTCAAATGTTCATAAATGACCAGCATGGTCTAATAATAATAATCACAGTAGTTGTCGGGGATGCAACAAGTCAGCACCTCAGGAGTAAATGTCAGTTGGCTTTTCATAGCCGATCATTAAGAGTATCTCTACCGTTCCTGCTGTCTCTAGAGAGTTGAAAATAGCAGGTCTGGGACAGGTAGCACGTACGGTGAACAGGTCAGGGTTCCATAGCCGCAGGCAGAACAGTTGAAACTGGAGTAGCAGCACTGCCAGGTGGACTGGGGACAGCAGGGAGTCATCATGCCAGTTAGTCCTGAGGCATGGTCCTAGGGCTCAGGTCCTCCGAGAGAGAGAAAGAGAGAATTAGAGAGAGCATACTTAAATTCACACAGGACACCGGATAAGACAGTAGAAGAACTCCAGAGATAACAGACTGTCCCTAGCCCCCGACACAAACTACTGCAGCATAAATACTGGAGGCTGAGACAGGAGGGGTCAGGAGACACTGGACCCATCCGATGATACCCCCGGACAGGGCCAAACAGGCAGGATATAACCCCACCCACTTTGCCAAAGCACAGCCCCCACACCACTAGAGGGATATCTTCAACCACCAACTTACCATCCTGAGACGAGCCCGAGTATAGCCCACAAAGATCTCCGCCACGGCACAACCCAAGGGGGGCGCCAACACAGATAGGAAGATCACGTCAGTGACTCAACCCACTCAAGTGACGCACCCCTCCTAGGGAAGGCATGGAAGAGCACCAGTAAGCCAGTGACTCAGCCCCTGTAATAGGGTTAGAGACAGAGAATCCCAGTGGAGAGAGGGGAACCGGCCAGGCAGAGACAGCAAGGGCGGTTCGTTGCTCCAGAGCTTTTCCGTTCACCTTCACACTCCTGGGCCAGACTACACTCAATTATATGACCTACTGAAGAGATTAGTCTTCAATAAAGATTTAAAGGTTGAGACCTCTCACATGGGTAGGCAGACCATTCCATAAAAATGGAGCTCTATAGGAGAAAGCCCTGCCTCCAGCTGTTTGCTTAGAAATTCTAGGGACAATTAGGAGGCCTGCATCTTGTGACCGTAGCGTACCTGTAGGTATGTACGGCAAGACCAAATCGGAAAGATGGGTAGGAGCAAGCCCATGTGATGCTTCGTAGGTTAGCAGTAAAACCTTGAAATCAGCCCTTGCCTTAACAGGAAGCCAGTGTAGGGAGGCTAGCACTGGAGTAATATGATCAATTCTTTTGGGTTCTATTCAGGATTCTAGCAGCCGTATTTAGCACTAACTGAAGTTTATTTAGTGCTTTATCTGGGGAGCTGGAAAGTAGAGCATTGCAGTAGTCTAACCTAGAAGTAACACAAGCATGGATTAATTTTTTTGCATAATTTTTGGACCAAAAGTTTCAGATTTTTTCAATGTTACATAGATGAAAAAAAGCTGCCCTTGCAACAGTCTTGACATGTTCGTCAAAAGAGAGATCAGGGTCCAGAGTAACGCCGAGGTCCTTCACAGTTTTATTTGAGACGACTGTACAACCATCAAGATTAATTGTCAGATTCAACAGAAGATCTCTTTGTTTCTTGGGACCTAGTTCTGCCCACAAATTTTCTATGGGATTGAGGTCAGGGCTTTGTGATGGCCATTCCAATACCTTGACCTTGTTGTCCTTAAGCCATTTTGCCACAACTTTAGAAGTATGCTTGGGGTCATTGTCCATTTGGAAGACCCATTTGCGACCAAGCTTTAACTTCCTGACTGATATCATGAGATGTTGCTTCAATATATCTACAGCATTTTCCTGCCTCATGATGCCATCTATTTTGTGAAATGCACCAGACCCTCCTGCAGCAAAGCACCCCCACAACATGATGCTGCCACCCCCGTGCTTCACGGTTGGGATGGTCTTCTTCGGCTTGCAAGCCTCCCCCTAATGATGGTCATTATGGCCAAACAGTTCTATTTTTGACCAGAGGACATTTCTCCAAAAAGTACGATCGTTGTCCCCATGTGCAGTTGCAAACCGTAGTCTGGCTTTTTTATGGTGGTTTTAGAGCATATAGATACTTTTCTACCCGTTTCCTCCAGCATCTTCACAAGGTCCTTTGCTGCTGTTCTGGGATTGATTTGCACTTCTCGCACCCAAGCACGTTCATCTCTAGGAGACCGAACGCGTCTCCTTCCTGAGCGGTATGACGGCTGCATGGTCCCATGGTGTTTATACTTGCGTACTATTGTTTGTGGTACCTTCAGGCGTTTGGAAATTGCTCTCAAGGATGAACCAGACTTTTTTTTTTTTTCCTGAGGTCTTGGCTGTTTGCTTTTGATTTTCCCATGATGTCAAGCAAAGAGGCACTGAGTTTGAAGGTAGGCCTTGAAATACATACACAGGTACAGCAGGGCGGGGCAGCAGGTGGTTAGAGCTTTGGACTAGTAACCGGAAGGTTGTAAGATCGATTCCCCGAGCCGACAAGGTAAAAATCTGTCGTTCTGTCCCTGAACAAGGCAGTTAACCCACGGTTCCTAGGCCTTCATTGAAAATAAGAATTTGTTCTTTACTGACTTGCCTACTTAAATAAAGGTAAAATAATTAAAATAAAAGGTACACCTCCAATTGACTCAAATGATGTCAATTAGCCTAGCAGAAGCTTCTAAAGCCATGACATCATTTTCTGGAATTTTCCAAGCTGTTTAAAGGCACAGTCAACTTAGTGAATGTAAACTTCTGACCCACTGGAATTGTGGTACAGTGAATTTTAAGTGAAATAATCTGTCTGTAAACAATTGTTGAAAAATTACTTGCATCATGCACAAAGTAGATGTCCTATCCCACTTGCCAAAGCTATTGTTTGTTAACAAGAAATTTGTGGAGGGGTTGAAAAACTAGCTTTACTGACTCCAACCTAAGTGTATGTAAACTTCTGACTTCAACTGCATGTTGTAATATCATCGGTCCTTCTTAATTTCAGACATCTCGAGAGATCAAGATTTCAGGAGCCATCGGGCCATGTGTGTCATTAAATGCCAAAGGACCGTGTGTATCTGAAAATGTGAGTCCACTTCAAATACATAGACCAGTGCCCTAATACTCTACAGGGCAATTTCACGGTAACGGTACTCAAAATGTATGCCAAACAAAAATCATTGGTTTTCAAATGTAAAACAAATCTATGTAGAAGGACTACTTTTGTCAATTTATACTGAAAATGGTCCAAAAACATTTACTGGAAGAACTGTACAGATGCAAAGTTTAACAGAATTCCTGTAAAATCTCCCTTAGTTGGTGACCACGTTTCCCCAAAACTCTGTTAAATATCTGCTCTGAATTAAGATGTCTGTAGAAAGAAGGGGGTGTCAGCTGACACCTTGACTTTGAAATCTATCTATTTTAGTTGTTATGTAATGTAAAGTGTTGGTTTCATGAGCTGAAATTAAAGATACCAGAAATGTTCCATATGCACAAAAAGCTCATTTATCTCAAATGTTGTGCACAAATTAGTTTACATCCCTATTAGCGAGCATTTGTCCTTTGCCAAGATAATCCATCCACCTGACAAAGTGTGGCATATCAACAAGCTGATTAAGCAGCATGATCATGACACAGGTACAACTTGTGCTGGGGACAATAAAAGGCCACTCTAAAATTTGCAGTTGTCACACAGCACAATTTCACTGATGTCTCAAGTTTTGAGGAAGCGTGCAATTGACATGCTGACTGCAGGAATGTCCACCAGAACTGTTGCCAGAGATTTGAATGTTTAAATTCTCTACCATAAGTCGCCTCCAATGTTGTTTTAGATAATTACAACCGACCTCACAACCTCAGACCAAGTGTATGGCGTAGTGTGGGCCAGCGGTTTGCTGATGTATGGGCGTGCATAAGCTACGGACAACAAGCACAATTCTATTTTATCAATGACAATTTGAATGCACAGAGATACTATGACGAGATCCTGAGGCCTATTGTCGTGCTATTCATCCGCCGCCATCACCTCATGTTTCAGCATGATAATGTCGCAAGGATCTGTACACAATTCTTGGAAGCTGAAAATGTCCCAGTTCTTCCATGGGCTGCACACTCACCAGACATGTCAACCATTGAGCATGTTTGGGATGCTCTGGATTGGCATGTACAACAGCGTGTTCTAGTTCCCGCCAATATCTAGCAACTAATGCACAACCGTTGAAGAGGAGTGGGACAACATTCCACAGGACACAATCAACAGCCTGATCAACTCTATGTGAAGGAGATGTCGCGCTGCATGAGGCAAATGGTGGTCACACCAGATACTGACAGTTTTTTTTTTTTCTTCGTTTTTAAGGTTTCTGTGACCAACAGATGCGTGTCTGTATTCCCAGTCATGTAAAATCCATAGATTAGGACCTAATGAATTTATTTCAATTGACTAATTTCCTTTTATATACTGTAACTCAGTAAAATCTTTGAAATTGTTGCATGTAGTATTTTATATTTTTGTTCATTATACATTAAGTGGATTTACACCCCTGGTAATGGAATTTCATCATGGGTCCCTGATCTGTACTACACAGAAATGCTTAATTATAGATTAGAATGTCATTCTCTTCATGGTAATGTGTCCTAAATAGTCCAAGGGCCACCCACCAAAAATCTGTTGTTCCGTGACCCAGGAAACCAAACTGGAACGTTTCAACATCATTATGTTTAGATAATGTTATGAATATGAACACTGGTTCAAAATTTGTAAAAGTTAATTAATTAATTAATTTCTCCTAGAAGTTCAGATTTTTAGCATCGAAATCATAGCATGTCTTTGGGTATTTGGTAGCTGTATTTAGCCTAAAAGGGCCATCATTGATTTTGTCTGAAAGCCAAACTAAAGACAGCACAAAGTTTACTAGCTAATACAGCTCTCGAAATAGCCACATAAAGCGCTGTTCTGCCATCTGAGAAAAATGCATTTAGTGTCTATCAACAGCTTCTTATCTCGTAATATTACAAGGCAATGTTTCCTAAACTTACAGAAAGCAGGAAAAATGATCCTAAATGTTAATATTCGTTGTCGGTGGTCTTTACTCCAACATTAATGTGTTTTGACGTATTTATAATATCCTTTTAAGACTTTTTATGATAATGTTTTCTAAGATCCCTTTTCCATCTATTGACAAGAAATCAAAGCCTTTGCTTATTAAAAAAAAAAAATGTTAAGATGGAAATGGTGAAAACATATATTCCTTAATTTCTCAAATATACTCTTATCTTACATTTGACATGCTGCTATGAACTTCCCATGTTGGTGCTCATGGGTCCTTTTCAATGGAAATGACCTACATCCATGAGCAGATATGCAGAACAGTACAGTAATCATGTTTTGAATGATACTTTTATCCAGTTGAACCTTTTTTGTAAATGTAGTTGTCCAGAATGTTGTGTCCTGAATTTCTACTGAATGAGATCCCTTTCTGATCCCTTCTAGAACAATGTCATTCTGATTATGAAAACGTCTGTCTGTTTCCTAACAGGAAATTGGAACAGGGGGCACCTCTCAATGGAAGATCTGTGGTCTTGATCATAACACCACTCTGGCAGTGTACTTTGAGGTGGTCAATCAGGTATGCGTTCATATTATACTCTGAATTGTGATCACTAAGCTACTTGTCAAATGCCATGTTTTGCTTTCTGTTGTGATCAGGAGTGAGAAGGAAGGATCCTGAGTAGTCGTTTTATATCACACAAATCTGAGATTAGGCGGCCCACGGAGCCATGTTTGCCAAGAGCATCTGCTAAATGACTAAAATGCAAATGTTACACTTGTGCCAAGATTTAGATAATTGAATTGCACCACCAGAGGGCATACTAGCTACTCTAGTACTATGATATTCTACTGCTGTACTGGCCAGTTGCATCACTATGCCACCAGATGGTATGCTCGTATATGAAACCACTGGCCTCTTTATAAAGCGTACCAACAGTAGCTTGCACAAGGTGGTTCTGAAATGTCATTGAGATGATCACATTCACTCTAACTCAGTATTTTCAGTTATGCTAATCTGGTAGATTTAATCTGGTAGCTAGATGTCAATGATTTTAGACTCGGTGTTGCCCATGGTATATTCATTAACGAAGAACACAATTGTCATTTTATGAATCCATATTATTTGTTTTGATTAATATTTATTGACTGTAAACAGATTGACTTCATCTCTGACAGTGTTTGTCTATAAATAGTTTAGCACAGTCGGCAGTGTAATTCAAATATTGTAGTTTAAACATTGTAGTTCAAACAAACAATGTAAATTGTAAGCAAACTTTTTTTCATCCGAAACTGAACAGATAGGATAGATATGTCAGTCTTGGTGTATGGCCACTAAAGACCACAATGACCTCACAATTCGTCAAACAGGAGACTGTCGCCTCTTGTCGCCACAGTGTTCCTTGGTATAGTCCTCCCTTGTTGATTAGTCCCAACCTTTCATTTAATTCATTGATTTGTATTTATTTAGCCAGGATAGTAACAATTGCCACTGTCTTCCAGAGATTCCTGGGATCCATAAAATCAAGTATGTAGTTAGTCTAGTAATTTTAACAGATGGTTCCACAGGGACAGACCTGGTCCAGTGTAATGCCCTTACTGTCCCCAGTGTCTTTACTATCCTCCATGGTCACCTCCGACATGGATCTAGTCTCTGGTGAACCTGGCTTGGAATCATCTGACCAGAGTGATGGCTTGGCGATGTGGTGGTGATTATGGCTCACTATCTCCAGTTGGATGGCGCTGCTCTGTGGGTGGGTGTTCATCAGCCGGTGCTGAAGCAGCTGTCGTATTTTATTCAAACTTTTCCGCAGAGCCACTCTGTACCGCCTGAGAGGGATAGAGAGAAATGGAGTTTGCAAGATGTAGAGGGGGGGAAGAGAAAGAAATGGAGGGAGACGGAGATTGAATCAGAGAGAGAGAAAATAAGCCACCATTAACCATATAACAGCTGTAGTGCAGCCAGAAACGGCTCTGCTCCCACACTGAGAAGCTCATTTCATCATCTCACGCTCTCAGTTATTTCACCTCTCAGCAGCCCTCATTTAGAAATGTATTGGAGCTAGCTTCTCAATTCGCTCTGACTTTGGTTTCAAGTGGCTATTGAGGGGCCTTCATATTATTACGTTATATCATCTGCACAAGATTGAGCCTTACTCTTGAGATATGGGGGGAAATTGGACTAGTCTTCATATTTTTTGAATAAGGGAGAATGATGGTATATTATTGAATGACTGTTTGGGCTATTGGCTATTCCTTATATCTTGCTCATGGAGTTGATCATTAATCAATTCCGTCTGATTTTGGTTTCATGTGGCCATTGATGGGCCACAGGGATATTGAGGTGTAACAGCTTCATAAGATTGAGCCTTGTTCTTCTTGGCATTGAAATGACTCTTTATATTTCTGTGACTGTTTGTTTGGGGCTATTGCGCTATTACTTACTTCTGCGTCATGGAGTTGATCCAAGGGTTGAGTGAGGAGGTGAAGAGGACGAGCCAGGTGGCTACGGCTGAGGTTGCTGCTGGCGGTTCATGGCCACTAAACGTCTCATAGAAACAGGTGGCGATGTAAGGCAGCCAGCACACCAGCAGGAACACTGACAATGGAGAGAATTAAGACGGGAGATTATTAGAGTAACTACGTTAAAAAATATATATATTGGAAGAGCGAGTCGAGTAATCTTATTGAAATGCGTTATTAGATTAATTTCGGTAACATTACATGTTGTTATGAAGAAGTCTATTTAGTGTGTGCGTGATATATATATATTTTATAGAAAATAACTAACCTTTTTGTAATGTGTTATGTTATTATAAGCTGGGTTGTTTGAGCCCTGAATGCTGATTGTATACCACGGGTATGACAACATAATCTTCTAATTAGGTTGGTAACCAGTTTATAATAGCAATAAGGCACCTCGGGGGGGTTGTGATATATGGCCAATATACCACGGTTAAGGGCTGTGTCCAGGGACTCCGCGTTGCGTCGTGACGAAAGAACAGCACTTAGCCGTGGTATATTTGCCATATACCACACCCCCTCGGGCCTTATTGTTTAATTATAGCATCATTGACCATTTCAAAAAGACCGAATTTGACCAGTTACAAATGTAGCCTACAGAAAAATGTCAATAATAACAGCAACCTTGAAATGATATCTGCTAAAAGGCTTTTAATCTGTGTATCTGCTCAGAATGACCTTATATCTCAAATGCCTTGCTTTGTCTGAATACAGCACCAAACCGAGAGTTTCACTGTACTATTCACAAGGTTAGAACTGGTATGTAACCACCAATGAGACTCACCCACAGTTGCCACCATCACTATGGAGCTCCTGAAGTAGTTTTTAGCAGGGACATAAAAACAGTGCTGGTCGTTGCAAACAAACGTCCCTCGGCGCACCTGTTTCCTCGCAATATACACAATGTACGCATACATGGAGCACATGATGAGTATGGGTGCTATGATCCCGACCACTATGAAGAGCAGACTGAAGCCCCTGTAGTCTGGCTGGAAGCTGGGGGCACACAGGAACCTGGTGCTGCTGTAGGTGTAGCGGCCAAAGCCCAGCAGTGGCAAGGCTGCGTTGATCAGGCCGTAGAGCCACACCAGGACCAGCACCACCCTGGTCCTCCTGGCCGTGCAGATGGTGCTGTAGCTCAGGGCGAAGCAGATCTCTGTGAACTTGTCGACGGTGGCCCAGGTCAGGGAGTGGATAGAGCCCAGCTGAAGGAGCAGGTAGAGGAAGGCGCTGCCCTGGCAGAGGTACCCGTCGCTGGGGTAGCCCTGCGGCCTGAGCAGGCTGTTGTGGGCTCCGAAGGGGATGGTTGAGAGACCCAGGGCGAGGTCACTCAGGCAGAAGCTCAAGGTCAGGGCCCAGGTTTCGGTATGGAGCTCCTTGTTGAGAAGAACCACCAGAAGTAGAACCACGTTACCGCACACAGAGAACAGACTGGAGACCACCATCAGAGCTGCATATACCAGGGCCACCGGCTGCATCCTCCCGACCTCCTGGTGGAAGAGAAGTCCTCCCTGGGCTGCCTGGCTGCTCGTTCTCCTCCCGCCTGGTTCAGGCCATGAGCTCCCACTGACCCGACTGGCTGGCTGACTGACTGAGGCTGAAGTGTGAAGTCACGTTATCCTGTGTGTGTCGTGGGCTGGTCCTCGGGGGGAGGGGGGGTTGTTGTTGTGTCAGTCTCCCGCTGTGCTCTGGGAGGGGTGGCTCCTCTCCAAGTCCTCTAGCTGTCCTTCGAAGGGCTGAGCTAGCTCCTCTCTGCCTTGCTGTACACCTTCTCTACCTCAGATTGAGGCAGGGAGGGTGAAACAGCCCGGCACACCCCCCCTCTCAAGCAGCAGAACTATGAGAACTGAAATATTCAGCCCTAATGGTGTAAGTATGGAGGCAAACAGTCAAGGAGCTGGTGTGTGGATACGCAGCCTTATGTGAGAGGGAGAGAGGATGTAGAGGAGTTGTGCTGCCTGTGTACACAGAAGCTTGAGATCCAATATCCTCTCCACTGTAATGGCTGCCGCACAGTTAATGAGCCATTTGACTCTGGAGTGTTGTTGGGTTAATTGGCAAGAAGTGTGCCTCTAATTCAATTTAAGTGCCCAATCATTCATTATTGCCTTTCTGCTTTAAGCCCCCTCATATAGCCTAATTATTTCAATTCTTCTGGAAGTTGTTATTCTTCTCTGGCTGTCCATAAGGTCGTAGCAGTTGTGTGTGTTTGTACACGGCAAATTATTTGAATAAAGCTCACCGGCAAGAACCACGTATGTTTGCTTATATAGATGGGTAATTTACATTTATGATCATCACAGCATTTTTATAGAATGTGCACTTCTAATGGGATGCCTTTCTAATGATTCTTTCCTAACTGTTTTTGTCTCTGTAGCATAATGCACCTATTCCCCAGGGGGGCCGAGGGGCGGTCCAGTATGTCACACAGTACCAACACTCCAGTGGACAGAAACGCATTCGAGTCACCACCACCGCCAGAAAGTAAATATATATATATATATATATATATACACACACACTACAGATTTGTCTCACTTCAGATAAAAACTTACACAAACATATGGATTTGATTCATCATTAAGAGCACGTCTTATTTTCAAAGTAACTGCTGGACTTTAAGGTTTATCTGCCACTTTTCATTCCACTATGGAGCTGCATCTGCAAGCTCACCTTGTTTCCATAGCAACACGGTAGGGGTAAAGTGGTTGTTGTGTTGTCTTCTCCCCTGGTCAGAGGAGGAGATGGTCTTGGTTGTTAGTGTCACACGTGTATTTAGGAGACACTGACTGACTCTTCTCGGTCATGTGACTACTGTAAAGTCTCTCAATGGGTTGTGATCAATGTTGCAGTTCATGTTTGTTAGCATGAGACGTGTTTTTATTTAACCTTTATTTAGCTACAATGCTTAACATGTGACAGGGCAGTTGCGAGAGGAAATGTGTGTAGATAAAAAGTAATTCCCAGGCTGTTTTAAAAGATCAGTTCAATTTATCTAGACTTAAATTACAGTATGGGATTTCATTTACCGGCTTTATTATGGCAAAGGGCTTTTCAATGCCAAGGTAACCAGAACCGTAACATCTGACGTAATGTCCCTTAACTAATTTCTCCATAAAATCTATGGTAGAGATTGTGTTGGTATTACTTTTTCATTGTGGAGGAGAACCTTACAAACAAACAAACATAAGTGTGTCAAATGATCAACAATGCTTATGTAGGTTGTTTCTCTCTCCTCACTCTCTCCTCACTCTCTCCTCCCCCCCAGCTGGGCAGATGCAGGGACCCAGATCCAGACTATTGCAGCATCATTTGACCAGGAGGCTTCAGCCATCCTGATGGCTAGACTGGCTGTGTACCGCGCTGAGACCGAGGAGGGCCCTGATGTGCTTCGCTGGCTGGACAGGCAGCTCATCCGGCTGGTAAGACCGAGACAGGGCAAAGTAGCAATTTCCAGGCTAGCAGGCACAGGGAAATTGTGGGATTAAGTGTGACATTTTGAAGTGTGGACTCAGTTGCAGGCAGGGTTTATAATGGGTTTGAATGGCCTTTTTTCCTCTCCGTTCTAGTGTCAGAAGTTTGGAGATTATCATAAGGATGATCCCAACTCTTTCCGCTTCTCAGAAACCTTTTCTCTCTATCCCCAGGTAAGTGATCATGGGCTGAGAGGCTGGTTGGCTCTTTAGTGGAACGACACTTGTAGCTAGTACAGTCGTGGCCAAAAGTTTTGAGAATGACACAAATATACATTTTCAGTCTGCTGCCTCAGTTTGTATGATGGCAATGTGCATATACTCCAGAATGTTATGAAGAGTGATCAGATGAATTGCAAAGTCCCTATTTGCCATGCAAATTAACTGAATCCCCAAAAAGTATTTCCACTGCATTTCAGCCCTGCCACAAAAGGACCAGCTGACATCATGTCAGTGATTCTCTCGTTAACACAGGTGTGAGTGTTGACGAGGACAAGGCTGGAGATCACTCTGTCATGCTGATTGAGTTTGAATAACAGACTGGATGCTTCAAAAGGAGGGTGGTGCTTGGAATCATTGTTCTTCCTCTGTCAATCATGGTTACCTGCAAGGAAACACGTGCTGTCATCATTGCTTTGCACAAAAAGGGCTTCACAGGCAAGGATATTGCTGCCAGTAAGATTGCACCTAAATCAACCATTTATCAGATCATCAAGAACTTCAAGGAGAGTGGTTCAATTGTTGTGAAGAAGGCTTCAGGGCGCCCAAGAAAGTCCAGCAAGCGCCAGGACCATCTCCTAAAGTTGATTCAGCTGCGGGATCGGGGCACCACCAGTACAGAGCTTGCTCAGGAATGGCAGCAGGCATCTGCACGCACAGTGAGGCGAAGACTTTTGGAGGATGGCCTGGTGTCAAGATGGGCAGCAAAGAAGCCACTTCTCTCCAGGAAAAACATCAGGGACAGACTGATATTATGCAAAAGGTACAGGGATTGGACTGCTGATGACTGGGGTAAAGTCATTTTCTCTGATGAATCCCCTTTCCGATTGTTTAGGGCATCCGGAAAAAAGCTTGTCCGGAGAAGACAAGGTGAGCGCTACCATCAGTCCTGTGTCATGCCAACAGTAAAGCTTCCTGAGACCATTCATGTGTGGGGTTGCTTCTCAGCCAAGGGAGTGGGCTCACTCACAATTTTGCCTAAGAACACAGCCATGAATAAAGAATGGTACCAACACATCCTCCGAGAGCAGCTTCTTCCACCCATCCAGGAACAGTTTGGTGACAAACAATGCCTTTTCCAGCATGATGGAGCACCTCGCCATAAGGCAAAAGTGATAAGTAAGGAAACTCCCCAGACCTTAATCCCATTGAGAACTTTTGGTCAACCCTCAAGAGGCGGGTGGACAAACAAAAACTCACAAGTTCTGACAAATCCCAAGCATTGATTATGCAAGAATGGGCTGCCATCAGTCAGGATGTGGCCCAGAAGTTAATTGACAGCATGCCAGGGCGGATTGCAGAGGTCTTGAAAAAGAAGGGTCAACACTGCAAATATTGACTCTTTGCATCAACTTCATGTAATTTTCAATAAAATCTTTGACACTTATGAAATGCTTGTAATTATTCTTCAGTATTCCATAGTAACATCTGACAAAAATATCTAAAGACACTGAAGCAGCAAACTTTGTGAAAATTAATATTTGTGTCATTCTCAACTTTAGGCCAGGACTGTACACAGATGTATGATACATATCTTTGAGCTAACATCTTTATTTTAAAGTAATGTTTCAGGCTTAATATAAAGAGTATTTTTTAAAAGCACATTATAGCTTTTCCTTTGTCCCTCAGTTTATGTTCCACCTAAGAAGATCTCCTTTCCTGCAAGTGTTCAACAACAGCCCAGATGAGAGCTCATACTACAGACACCAGTTCATGCGTCAGGACCTGACCCAGTCTCTCATCATGATACAACCCATTCTCTACGCCTACTCCTTCAACGGGCCCCCAGAGGTAAGACCTGACACACGGACGGACGGGGGGATGCACGGACGGACGGGGGACGCACGCACGGACGGACAGGGTGACGCACGGACAGGCGGACGGGAGACACAGGGACGGCGGAAGTCACGGACACACACACACACACACAGTTGGACACACATATTTTAATTTCTATTGAAAAATGAAATTTGCTTTCCTTCCTCTTTATAAACATAAATCATGGATGCTTTGGCTTACTGTACTAGCTAGTCTTCTTATGTATTAAATGTCATAAGAAGACTAGCTCGTACATTAAGATTGCGATCTCTGACTTTCTCATCTCCCTCCCACTCACATTCTGCAGGCTTAGCTGTGTTGCCTAGGTCAACAGAGAGAGAGCACTAATACCTTGGTCCTTTTCTTACAGATAAGCTTGAGGTTATGTTGTTAATGATGTGAGTGTAGTGTGTGAGTACAGTAGTGTGTTCTGGACCAGCGCTCCTTTCAGTGCAATTATCAACAGTGTGGATTTTAACACCTTACAGAGTGACAGCGTAGTACACACGTCTCTGAAAAGGGTAAGTTATTTAACAGTAGTTAATCCTTAAGAGTCTAAGCCGGGGGAGAGATCATTTAGCTATTATCAAGGATCATTTAGCTATTTGATTTAGAATGTTAGGACCCCTTAAGGTAAATAAAAAAATATATATATACACTACCAATCAAACGTTTTAGAACACCTACTCATCCAACCGTCTTTCTTTAGTTTTACTATTTTCTACATTGTAAAATAATTGTGAAGACATCAAAACTATGAAATAACACCTATGGAATCATCGCTGCAGAATGCTGTGGTAGCTATGCTGGTTAAGTGTGCCTTGAATTATTAATAAATCACAGACGGTGTCACCAGCAAAACACCATCACACCTCCTCCATGCTTCATGGTGGGAACCACATGCGGAGATCATCCGTTCACCTACTCTGCGTCTCACAAAGACACGGCAGTTGGAACCAAAAATCTCACATTTGGACTCATCAGACAAAAAGGACAGATTTCCACCAGTCTAATGTCCATTGCTTGTGTTTCTTGGCCCAAGCAAGTCTTTTCTTCTTATTGGTGTCCTTGAATTTGTCATTCTGCCCCTGAGCAAGGCAGTTAACCCACTGGGTTGGGTTAAATGCAGAAGACCCTTTTCAGTTGTACAACTGACTAGGTATCCTCCTTTCCTTTTTCCTAGTAGTTTTTTTTTGCAGCAATTCGACCATGAAGGCCTGATTCACACAGTCTCCTCTGAGCAGTTGATGTTGAGATGTGTCTGTTACTTGAACTCTGAAACATTTATTTGAGCTGCAATTTCTGAGGCTGGTAACTCTAATGAAGGGTCGTCCTTTCCTGTGGCAGTCCTCATGAGTGCCAGTTTCATCATCGCGCTTGATGTTTTTTTCGCTTTGACTGGCCTTTGTGTCTTAAAGTAATGATGGACTGTCATTTCTCTTTGCTTATTTGAGCTGTTTTTGCATTAATATGGACTTGGTCTTTTACCAAATAGGCCTATATTCTGTATACAACCCATACCTTCTCACAACACAACTGATTGGCTCAAATGCATTAAGAAGGAAAGAAATTCCACAAATGAACTTTTAACAAGGTACACCTGAATGAAAAAGGAAACTGCACACTGCTCTTGATAGTATCACTGATCTTTAATAAGCTTACATATCAGGGCTCTGACGAAGGCCGTGAGGCCAATACTTACGCTTATTAAAGATCAGTGAAACTATCAAGAGCAGTGTTTTGGTTTCCTTTTTCATTCATCTTGTTCAACTGTTGCCATGCACCTGCAAGAAGTTTGCTCAGATGTGCGAGTGCCTTTTGAATTTTGAACAAGGTACACCTGGTAATATAAATACATTCCAGGTGACTACCTCATGCAGCTGGTTGAGAGAATGCCAATAGTGTGCAAAGCTGTCATCAAGGTAAAGGGTGGCTACTTTGAAGAATATCAAATATAAAGTATATTTAGATTTGTTTGAAACTTTTTGGGTTACATGATTCCATGTGTGTTATTTAATAGTTTTGATGTCTTCACTATTATTCTACAATGTAGAACATTGTAAAAAATAAAGGCAAAACCCTTGAATGAGTAGGTGTGTCCAAACTTTTGACTGGTACTGCTTTTTGAGGTTACAGTGCAAAACGGAGAACACCTTTGTGAGAGTCTCATCTTTCCATAGAGGGGTCATAATTGTTCCAACGGTACATGAGAATACTGATTTTTGGGATCTATCATGGTCAGACAAACCCAGCCTGTGCAACAAAAAAAAGATATCTCTAGCTTAAACTGACAGATTTGTTTCATTATGCTAATTAGATTTTGCCATGGGAGCAGACATCTACTCTAGGGGGTTAAGTCCCAAATGGCAACCTAATATCTGTAGTCCAGTACTTTTGACGTGGGCCAATGGTCCTCTAGTCAAAGATGGTGCACTACGTTGGAAATAGGGTTCCATTTGGGACTTAGCCTTGTCATCTGGCTCTGTATCAGATGTAATGCGTGTAACCAGGAGACACAGCGCTTCAGCTGTTTATTTTTTTAGATTAACAGAGACATAAGTGCCTCTCAAATGGCACCTAGTCCCTATACAGTGCACTACGTTTGACCAGGGCTTACCATATAGGGAATAGGGTGCCATTTGGGATGCAATTCTAATGTTTTCAGTCTTGACTCTGTCCGCTCCTGCCTGTTAAACATTGAAAGAGTAATATTCTTGCAAGCAGATGGCGTCAAGTATAAACAGAGCCACTGTTTCTTTCTGCACTGTTTCTGTGTCCTTTAAAATGGCCACCACACTATAAAAGATAGAATATATACTGCTACCTGTCTGTCAAGATCATCCATCTTTGTATTTTTTGTACCTGAGTTTGTGGTTGGTGTGTTGTGACCTTGAGAGCTTGTTTTGAAAGGAAACATGCCAATATTGTGACGTTCCTATCAGTGTCTGGGACTAAACCCCCACCCCTCTAATCCTCAACAAACTTGGTTTAATCTTGAAACAGCATTATTGATTGGAGCTGAATTAGAAGGATACCATATAGTTTGGAGGGCAGTGGTTTAAAACAGTATCTCCTTTCTCGCCTTTTAGCCTGTGTTCAGCATCCTTCTTATTGTATAATTTCAAGGTGGTGTAAAATTGTAAAAGTTTTTTTTTCTTTTCTCCTAGCCTGTGTTGCTGGACAGCAGCAGTATCCTTCCTGATCGCATCCTTCTCATGGACACCTTCTTCCAGATCCTCATCTACCATGGAGAGGTACAGTCATCCAATCAAAATCAACATGCCCATTCACAGACTACTTCAAAACTGTCCTCATCAGTGACAGGACACGACCCTCCATGTCCTCCTCATGGTCTCACCACTCACACAGCTACGATCTATACACACGGAGAGAGGTGGCTCTCTATCAAGTGATTCTATCATAACACTAGACTGATTTCCTTTCTGGTTGCAGCCAGATACTTTTGTACTTATTTGACATTTGTGAATAGATGGGTGAGCAGCGGGTGAGCGATCAATACAGACAGATCTTCAATGTATTGTCAGAGTGGGGTTCAATGGCCAAGAGTCCAGTGAGACGCACTGTTATGAAGAGGGTGACTGTGTTTCCTATTGAAATCAAATCCTATGTCAGGTATTGCTATTGAAGTCGAGCAAAACCAATCTGCTCTTTTAGACTTCTCTTGTTTTCTCAGCGCTGTAAAGGTCTAAATGTAACTCTTCATGTCTTCAGGACCACACTGATTGTTCCTGTTCCCTCTCTCGTTCTTTCTCTCCATCTCTTCTCTCTCTCTGTCTATCCATCAGACTGTGTCTCAGTGGCGTAAGGCAGGCTACCAGGAGTTGCCAGAGTACGAGAACTTCCGCCACCTGCTGCAGGCTCCTGTGGACGACGCCCAGGAGATCCTCCACAGCCGCTTTCCTATGCCCCGCTACATAGACACAGAGCATGGCGGATCACAGGTGTGTGTGTGTGTGTGTGTGTGAACACACACAAACATTTCTTAGAATGTCAACCGTGAAGCCTATTGAACCTCCTCTATTGATGTTCTTGTTGTGTTCTAGGCTCGTTTCCTGCTATCTAAAGTAAACCCATCACAAACCCACAACAATATGTATGCATGGGGCCAGGTAAGACTTCATTTTCTACTGTCATTTGCCCAGGAACTAGAAGATACTGTAAATAAAAAGTACACATTTCTAAGGATGGTGTTATTTGTATGGTTTTATGTTAAGGCAGAGCATGTTGCCTATTTTGAATGGCGTGTATTGTATGTGTGTAATTATGTGTGTGTTAGCACTAATGAGAGGAAAGAGTCCTTGCACTTGGTTTTCAAGGCTTACAGCTGCTACTACTACTTATTAGAGGAGACACACAGAATGTAGTGGACATGTGGAACCTTCTGGATTGTTACATGGACACAGTCACACGCACTCTTGAGACACACACTTCTTCTCTTGTTCTTGACTCATCATTTTTCTACAACTCCTACTTGTTGTCAGTTTAAAGTCTGAACAAATGAGTGTAGTCCTCCCACTTTTTTTGTGTGTGTGTGGAGAAAGGTGTCACTAGTTTCCAAGATTATATAAGTGAAATTCCAAACCAATGATTACTTTGGAATTGCCCATAACTGAATCCCACTCTCCTCCTCTCTGTGTGTAGGAGTCGGGTGCTCCAATCCTGACGGATGACGTCAGTCTCCAGGTGTTCATGGACCACCTGAAGAAGCTGGCTGTGTCCAGCGCAGCCTGAGACTCAGACCAACGCCATGGTAACCACTGAGCATCATCAACCCAAATACTATATGAACCCAGTGTTGCTCAACAGTAGTCAACTGATGCTATACATGGGAGTGAACAACCAAAAGAGAATACCTCTTTCTCCTTTTTATATTGAAAACCAAGCGCTTTGTACAGGAAAGTGACTATGTACAGAGAATGATCTGCAGTATAGCCTTTTTATGACACTAGTTGGTCAATTATTGTAAAAACTCCAAACGAAAGAAAACATCAGTTGTTGCCTACTAGCTAAATGTTTGGTCCCAGATCAGTATGTAAGATGAGTCTGGTATTCATGTACTTTTCCCCCAGAACACTAAATAACCCAGCATCCAGTCAGTTATTTTATTGTGATGCCCAATGGAGTTACTTTATATTACATTTTCTGTCTGTTTCTATTTAAAAAAAAATATATATATATGTATCTTGTATCAGAGAAATATATAATATCATCCAGTCAGTCAGAGACGTCAGTGGTAGGCTACAGAAAGAGTGGGTGTCGTGTCGTCGGATGGTACAGATTGGAGAATCCAATACAATGGTATCTAATTAGAGCTAAGTGTTTTTTGTTCTTCACCCTGCGTACGCCACAGAATAATGGGTTATTTCAGACCTTTTAGTGTGTGCTGTCTAATTCATGTTAGTCATTCATATCAAACACTCATTGTGGTTAAAATCAAACCTAAGAAACATGATAGTATACTATACAGACTGTGGTACTAACATGCTCCACCCTACAGAGTATAGCAGGGTATGAAAGCTGCCTTCCCTTTTCTCTGCATCTGATATCATTTCTGAAAGTGTTGTTTCTGACATTTCTAATAAAATACCTTGTTAGAACACAAACAAAAATATATTTTAACATTTGTTATCTGATTTACTGTGAGTGTTTAACTAGTAGTTGTATCTGTTTTTATTAACTTGTATGTTTGTACATGCCGCTGTCCTTGAAATTGTAAGTAACAATCACAAACTGAACTGAAGAGAACCACCGAAGAACATGGCAAAATGTTATTTTGTGAAAAGTTAAGTCGATTTGAGATTAAGTCATTCGAGGAAAGCATATTAGAACATATTAGAAGAAGGTACAGTTGAAATCAGAAGTTTACATACACTTAGGTTGGAGTCATTAAAACTCGTTTTTCAACCATTCCACAAATTTCAAGTCAGTTAGGACATCTACTTTGTGCATGACACAAGTCATTTTTCCAACAATTGTTTACAAACAGATTATTTCACTTAACTCACTATCACAATTCCAGTGGGTCAGAAGTTTACATACACTAAGTTGACTGCCTTTAAACAGCTTGGAAATTTCCAGAAAATTATGTCATGGCTTTAGAAGCTTCTGATAGGCTAATTTACATCATTTGAGTCAATTGGAGGTGTACCTGTGGATGTATTTCAAGGCCTACCTTCAAACTCAGTGCCTCTTTTCTTGACATCATGGGGAAATCAGCCAAGACCTCAGAAAAAAATTCTGGTTCATCCTTGAGAGCAATTTCCAAATACCTGAAGGTACCACGTTCATCTGTACAAACAATAGTACGCAAGTATAAACACCATGGGACCACACAGCCGTCATACCGCTCAGGAAGGGGACGCGTTCTGTCTCCTAGAGATGAACGTACTTTGGTGCGAGAAGTGCAAATCAATCCCAGAACAACAGCAAAGGACCTTGTGAAGATGCTGGAGGAAACGGGTACAAAAGTATCTATATCCACAGTAAAACGAGTCCTATATCGACATAACCTGAAAGGCCACTCAGCAAGGAAGAAGCCACTGCTCTAAAACCGCCATAAAAAATCCAGACTACGGTTTGCAGCTGCACATGGGACAACGATCGTACTTTTTGGAGAAATGTCCTCAAAAATACAGTTGTTTGGCCATAATGACCATCATTATGTTTGGAGGAAAAAGGGGGAGGCTTGCAAGCCGAAGGACACCATCCCAAACGTGATACATGGAGGTGGCAGCATCATGTTGTGGGGGTGCTTTGCTGCAGGATGGACTGGTGCACTTCACAAAATAGATGGCATCATGAGGGAGGAAATATATATATTGAAGCAACATCTCATGACATCAGTCATGAGTTAAAGCTTGGTCGCAAATGGGTCTTCCAAATGGACAATGACCCCAAGCATCAAATCAAAGTTTATTTGTCACGTGCGCCGAATGCACCTTTCAGTGAAATGCTTACTTACAGGCTGTAACCAACAGTGCAATAAAGGTATTAGGTGAACAATAGGTAAGTAAATAAATTAAAACAACAGTAAAAAAGACAGTGAAAAATAACAGTAGCAAGGCTATAACAGTAGCGAGGCTATATACTGTCACCGGTTAGTCGGTCTGATTGAGGTAGTAAGTACATGTAGATATGGTTAAAGTGACTATGCATATGATAAACAGAGAGTAGCAGTAGTGTAAAAGAGGGGTTGGTGGGTGGTGGGACACAGTGCAGACAGCCCGGTTAGCCAATGTTCGGGGGTACTGGTTGGTCGGGCTAATTGAGGTAGTATTCTACATGAATGTATAGTTAAAGTGAATACCACTGTTGTGTCGTCTGCAAACTTAATGATGGTGTTGGAGTTGTGCCTGGCCATGCAGTCGTGGGTGAATAGGGAGTACAGGTGGGGACTGAGCAAGCACCCCTGAGGGCTCCAGTGTTGAGGATCAGCCTGGCAGATGTGTTGCTACCTACCCTCACCACCTGGGGGCAGCCTGTCAAGAAGTCCAAGATCCAGTTGCAGATGGAGGTGTTTAGTCCCAAGATCCTTAGCTTAGTGATGAGCTTTGAGGGTACTATGGTGTTGAACGCTGAGCTGTAGTCAATGAATAGCATTCTCACGTAGGTCTTCCTTAAGGGCAGTGTGGGGTGCAATAGAGATTGCATCATCTGTGGATCTGTTTGAGCGGTATGCAAATTGGAGTGAGTCTATAGTTTCTGTGATGATGGTGTTAATGTGAGCCATGACCAGCCTTTCAAAGCACTTCATGACTACGGACGTAAGTGCTACGGGTCTGTAGTCATTTAGGCAGGTTGCCTTCGTGTTCTTGGGCACAGGGACTATGGTGGTCTGCTTGAAACATGTTGGTATTACAGACTCAAATCAGGGACATGTTGAAAATGTCAGTGAAGACACCTGCCAGTTGGCCAGCACATAACCGGAGCACACGTCCTGGTAATCTGTCTGGCCCCGCAGCCTTGGGAATATCGACCTTTTTAAATGGTCTTACTCACATCGGCTACGGAGAGCGTGATCACACAGTGTTGCTTGCCTCGAAGCGAGCATAGAAGTGATTTAGCTCGTCTGGTAGGCTCATGTCACTGGGAAGTTCGTGGTTGTGCTTCCCTTTGTAGTCTGTAATAGTTTGCAAGACCTGCCACATAAGACGAGCATCGGAGCCAGTGTAGTATGACTCAATCTTAGCTATGTATTGACGCTTTGCCTGTTTGATGGTTCGTCGGAGGGCATAGCAGGATTTCTTATAAGCTTCCGGTTTAGAGTCCCGCACGTTGAAAGCGGGAGCTCAAATCAAATCAAAAGTGGCAGCCCTACCCTTTAACTCGGTGCGAATGTTGCCTGTAATCCATGGCTTCTGGTAGGGGTATGTACGTACAGTTACTGTGGGGACGACGTCCTCGATGCACTTCGGAAGAATCCCGGAACATGTTCCAGTCTGTGATAGCAAAACAGTCCTCTAGTTTAGCATCTGCTTCACCTGACCACTTTTTTATAGACCGAGTCACTGGTGCTTCCTGCTTTAATTTTTACTTGTAAGCAGGAATCAGGAGGATAGAATTGTGGTCAGATTTACCAAATGGAGGGTGAGGGAGAGCTTCGTATGCGTCTCTGTTTGTGGAGTACAAGTGTTCTAGATTTTTTTTCCCCTTTGGTTGCACATTTAACATGTTGATAGAGATTTGGTAGAACTGATTTAAGTTTCCCTGCATTAAAGTCTCCGGCCGCTAGGAGCACCGCCTCTGGGTGAGTGGTTTCCTGTTTGCTTATTTCCTATACAACTGACTGAGTGCGGTCTTAGTGCCAGCATCCATCTGTGGTGGTAAATAAACAGCCACGAAAAGTATAGCTGAAAACTCTAGGAAAATAGTGTGGTCTGAATACTCTACTACAGGCGAGCAAAATCTAGAGACTAACTGTTGTTTACAAATATGCACCCCCTGCCGGTGCAGCGTATATCCCACTAGCTGAATATCCATGTCATCATTCAGCCTCGATTCCGTGAAACATAAGATATTACAGTTTTTTGATGTCCCGTTTGTAGAATATTCGTGATCGTACCTCGTCTAATTTATTGTCCAATGACTGCACGTTGGCGAGTAATATTGACGGTAACGGCAGCTTTCCCACTCGCCTTGTGTAAATCCTTACGAGGCACCCTGCTCTGTGTCCTCTTTACCTGCATCTCTTCCTCTTGCCAGTAATTGGGATGTTGAACTTGGAGAAGGAACAGTTTATTGCCCGTGTCACTTAACTTCCTGCCGAGCAATAAAGATGTCATGTTTAGAGAGAAGGAGGAGACCACCCATATTTGGGTGTATGTATATTACCACTGATGGAAATATGTTTTTGTCTCATGCAGCTGTATCGACCCAATGGGTGAAAACTTGGTTTGAGCTTTATTAAGCATCCATGAGTTTAAATAGGTTCATTTAGAACCTAACGCAGGTAATATAGGGAAAATGACTCATAATTCCCAAATAAGCTCTTTGTGTACTATTTGTTCAAAGTAAGTAAACGCCACAAAAACAATTGACGGAGCAATCATCAGACAGACAGGTCGAGTGGCAAATGAGGGAGCCCTTCCCCAAATACTAAATAACCAGTCGCCTGCCCTCTGATCGTTATCACTGCTTTTCCTCACAGACTTGATTTGCTTTCCTGTTGAACTCTTCATAGGTGTGCCATTAATCCTGCGCTCGGTGGCGTAACCTCAGTTCTCGTCTTTTGTATTGGATGACTTTACCGAAAGGAAAGTTTTCGCTTTGGGTAAGGATTTGCTTCACTGCTTGGAATATACGGCAGGTAGCCTAGTGGTTAGAGCGTTAGACCAGTAACCTCAAGGTTGCTAGATCGAATCCCTGAATTGACAAGGTTCTGCCCTGAACAAGGCATTTAACCCACTGTTCCTAGGCTGTCATTGTAAAATAAGAATAAGACATGCCTAGTTAAATAAAACAAATAAACTGCTTTTCTTCCTTTGTCTCCTGTTGTAGCTAGCGTCACACGGCTAGCTGCGAAGACTTGGCTAACATGGCTAGATCGCTGCAAGACCAGCTATCCTACCGACTAGCTTTTCTACCAATGGGTAGAATTACTAGACCGACAGTCCTAGCACTGCTGCTTAACGGTTGAGAGACAGGCTTTTGTTCAATGCAAGACCAATGTAGTGCTAACTTTGTGCTAACTTTCCCATGTGTCAAACACTATGTTGACATTATTATTTTTAATTTTTTAGTACTTTTACAGCTTTTTCTCCCCAATTGGTAGTTACAGTCTTGTCCATCGCTGCAACTCCCCTACAGACTCAGGAGAGGCGAAGGTCGAGAGCCATGTGTACTCTGAAACACGATCCTGCCAAGCCGCACTGCTCACTTAACCCGGAAGCAAGCCACCCCTATGTGTCGGAGGAAACACCGTCCAGCTGGCGTCTGTGGTCAGCTTGCAGGCGCCTGGCCCGCCACAAGGAGTGGAAATCCCGGCCGGCCAAACCCTCCCATAACCCGGATGTTGCTGGGCCAATTGTGCGCCACCTCATGGTTCTCCCGGTCACAGCCAGCTGTGACAGCCTGGGATCGAACCCGGGTCTGCAGTGACGCCTCAAGCGCTACGATGCAGTGCCTTAGACTGCTGTGCCACTCAGGAGGACGTTGACATTGTTATAGGATTTGCTTCTTTGGCTTACACTGTGCTAACTAGCTAGGCTACTAGACCCAGTGACGTACGCTAGTAACGTTTGTTTGTTCTTGGATTAGCTGTTTCTTGGAGCCATGAAACCTGCTAGCTCTGCCCAGGGAGTACCAAGCAGTGGATGTGAGCGGAGTGGATTTGAAAAATGCTGGAGCGTCTGCCTTCTCTCGCTCCAATTTCGCTCTGGTACTGCTCATCCACGAGCTCTGGGGCATGCATTTTTAATTTCCTTCCTTGTTGTTCTTTTATTAGGCCTATTCTGTTGTATTTATTTAGCCTATTCCACCACAAATGTACAGGGATGTTATGAGTCGACCAAGAAATAGGTCACACAGCCTGTAACAGTGCTAAAGTTGTCTATCAACTGTCAAATGTGAGCGCAACAGATCCACAGGTGCAACTGAAGTATCTGATCATCAATAGATTAGAGAAAAATACAGTTGTTTTTTCAACAGTGGCCACATATCATCAGGTAGGTCCTTGTTTAATAGCCCACTGTTTAATAGCCTACTGTTTAATAGCCTGCTTCATAGTCACAAAAGTAGATGGGGTGTTTGTTTAAATTATATTTTTCAACAAAAAGGAATGGAGAACATTTGCAAGGCAGTTTCTTTTCCTGTAAGGGCAGAACTTTTTTATGTTTAAAAAAGAAGAGATGAGTGGAATATCCGACAGCAAGGCCCAGGCCCCAGCACACCGGTTACTATGCGGGACGACCATGTTGGGCAAGGACACACACTCCCTGCTGTCGGATATTCCCTGGGTGTCAAGCATAGGGAAGCAGAGTTCAACGACCCCCGGTCATGCACCCATTGTGGGTTTTTTGCTGCTAACACCCTCCACCAGAGAGTGCAGAGAGCAGCCCAACGTGGTTTGTCTCCCACTCTTAACTCGAGCGGGGAGACTGCCTTGCACCCCCAGCCCTCATGGGCCGACGTCGTGGATGGCTACCCCAGGACCTTCACCCACTTTCTCAGGGCTTGGCCCCAGAATAGGGGGGAAAGGGACCTCGTCATCGACGATGGCGAGGGTATGACCAACATCCTTCAGGCAGCGGAGAAAGAAGAGGACGAGGAGATGCAAGCCGCTTGGCCTTCATCTGCCCTTTGTGGGGTACAACGGGAGAACTCCCCTCTCACACCATCCCAGGCAAACAACTTCTCCAAACTTGCGTGGTAGAAGCCAAACTCAATTGGGATAAACTGGCATGCTCCAAACCTGACTATCCGTAAACAAAAAAACAAAATAATTATGTCTATGCCTGGTTTAATTAATATAAGGAATTTGAAATGATTCATACTTTTTCTTTTCATACTTAAGTATATTACAGAAATTACATTTACTTTTGAAATTGAAGTATATTTAAAATCAAATACTTTTAGACTTTTACTCAATTCGTATTTTACTGGTGACTTTTACTTAAGTAATTTGCAATTAAGGTATCTTTAATTTTAATCAAGTATGACAATTGAGTACTTATTTCACCACTGGGGTAGGCCGAGTAGCCACGATTCCCGGGTCACACACACTTTTCAGATCCCCTAACGGGCCTACAGTAGGGAAAAAGGTCCTTCGCTGCAGCCGCGTCGAGGTCCCGCTGATTTCATTTCCCTGTGGGTGCCCGACCTAGGGGTACGCCTCCTGCGGCAGAGAGGGGCAGGCAACAGTTCACTCCATGTTCTCTGGCCTGCCTCTTCTCAGGTGGAGCACAGACTCCCCCGATACTGGCGGCAGAGAGCCAGCTTGGGTTCTACTCCCAGTACTTCCTGGTTCCCAAAAAACACAGGACGTTGCTAAGGTTTGCTTTTCAAGGCACAGCCTACAAATATCTCACTGTCCCATTCGGGCTAGCACAATCTTCCCGAACGTTCAGCAAGTGTGTAGAGGCTAAGAAAGGTTAGGAAACCAGTGGCTGAGAGTATAGAACAGAATGTAATGCTCGATTCTCACACTTGTAATGATCGATTCCCCCCTTTGCTGATGTAACAGCCTCCACTCTTCTGGTAAGGCTTTCCACTAGATGTTAAGATTTCCCTTCGCTGGAACTAAGGGGCCTAGCCCGAACTATGAAAAACAGCCCCCAGTCCATTATTCCTCTTCCAACAAACTTTACAGTTGACACGAAGCATTGAGGCAGGTAGACGTTCCCCTGGCATCCGCCAAATCCAGATTTGCCAGATGGTGAAGTGTGATTCGTTACTCCAGAGAACACGTTTCCACTTCTCCAGTGTCCAATGACGGCGAGCTTTACACCACTCCAGCCAATGCTTGGCATTGCGCATGGTGATCTTAGGCTTGTGTGCAGCTGCTCGGCCATGGAAACCCATTTCATGAAGCTCCCGACGAACAGTTATTGTGCTGACGTTGCTTCCAGAGGCAGTTTGGAACTCGGTAGTGAGTGTAGCAACCGAGGACAGACGATTTATACGCGCTACGCGCTTAAGCACTCGGCGGTCCCGTTCTGTGGCCTACCACTTTGCGGCTAAGCTGTTGTTGCTCCTAGATGTTTCCACGTCACAATAACAGCACATACAGTTGACCAGGGCAGCTCAAGGAGGGCAGAAACGTAATAAACTGACTTGTTGGAAAGGTGGCATCCTATGATGGTGCCACGTTGAAATTCACTGAGATCTTCAGTAAGGCCCTTCTACTGTCAATGTTTGTCTATGGAGATTGCATGGCCGTATGCTCGATTTTATACACCTGTCAGCAATGGAAATAGCCAAATCCACTAATTTGAAGGGTTGTCCACAAACATTTGTGTATATAAAGTCATTGAACGCTGGTCATACTGTTGTTTAGTCACTGTGAGTGTATAAATACAGTGCATTCGGAAAGTATTCAGACCTTTTTCCACATTTTGTTATGTTACAGCCTTATTCTAAAATTTATTAAATAGTTATTTTCCTCATCAATCTACACACAATACCCCATAATGACAAAGCAAAAACAGGTTTTTAGAAATTTTAGAAATGTATAAATAAAAACCTTTAATCACATTTACCTAAGTATTCCAACCCTTTACTCAGTACTTTGTTGAAGCACCTTAGGCATCAATTGCAGCCTTGATTCTTCTTGGGTATGATGCTAGAAGTTTGGCACACATGTATCTTGGGAGTTTCTCCCATTCTTCTCTGCAGATCCTCTCAAGCTCTATCAGGTTGGATGGGGAGCATTGCTGCACAGCTATTTTCAGATCCGGGCTCTGGCTGGGCCACTCAGAGACATGTCCCAAAATCACTTCTGCGTTATCTTGGTTGTGGGCTTAGGGTTGTTGTCCTGTTGGAAGGTGAACCTTCGCCCCAGTAAGATGTCCTGAGCAGATTTTCATCAAGGATCTCTGTACTTTGCTCTGTTCATCTTTCCCTCGATCCTGACTAGTCTCTTAGTCCCTGCCCCTGAAAAACATCCCCACAGCATGATTCTGCCACTACCATGCTTCACTGTAAGGATTGTATTGTCTAAGTGATGAGCGGTGCCTGGTTTCCTCCTGTTTCCTCTGTTTTTTCATGGTCTGGGAGTCTTTAGGTGCCTTTTGGCAAACTCCAAGCGGACTGTCATGTGCCTTTTACTGAGTAGTGGCTTCTGGAATGTTCTCCCATCTCCACAGAGGAACTCTGGAGCTCTGTCAGAGTGACCATCGGGTTCTTGGTAACTTCCCTGACCAAGGCCCTTCTCCCCGATTGCTCAGTTTGGCTGTGGGGCCAGCTCTAGGAAGAGTCTTGGTGGTTCCTAACTTTTCCCTTTAAGAATGATGGAGGCCACTGTGTTCTTGGGGACCATCAATGCTGCAGAAATGTTTTGGTACCCTTGACCAGATCTGTGCCTCAACACAATCCTGTCTCGGAGGTCTACGGGCAATTCCTTTGACATCATGGCTTGGTTTTTGCTCTGACATGCACTGTCAACTGTGGGACCTTATATAGACAGGTGTGTGCCTTTCCAAATCATGTCCAATCAATTGAATTTACCACAGGTGGACTCGAATCAAGTTGTTGGAACATCTCAAGGATGATCAATGGAAACAGGATGCACTTGAGCTCAATTTCAAGTCTCATAGCAAATGGTCTGAATACTTATGTAAATGTGGTATTTCTGTTTTTTTACATTTTTCTAAAAACCTGTTTTCGCTTTGTTATTATGGGATATTCTGTGTAGATTGCTGATGTTTTTTTTTGTATTTAATCCATTTTAGAATAAGGCTATAACGTAACAAAATGTGGAAGAAATCAAGGGTACTGAATGCTTTCCGAAGGCACTGTACATGATTGACATCAGGAAAAGAGGGTGGGCACTGATCATTGATATTTGATGTAAACCTGCAAGCTATAGCATTTTAGTTAAGCCTAACCCTAACACTTTTCCTAACCTTAACCTGCCACGCCAATTCACCTAACTTGCCACGTTAATTATCCTAACCTGCAACGTTAGTTATCCCAACCTGCAACGTTAGTTATCCTAACCTGCTAAACAAATCATTTGTATTGCGAAACCAACAGTCTCATAACACCGGAACTGATCAGTGGCAGGTATCAATGTTCATTTCCTGATATCAGGGAACACCTACATCAAGAAATGCCTCGAATTGCAGTCTGCAATTACACCATATTCCGTGAGCTCCTTACAGGGCAGATCAACAGTGGCAACCAACCACATGATTACTCAGGAGCACTGGGTTCCGAACAACAATGACAAAAAAAAGTATAACAAAAAAAATAAAATTGGGGAATGATACCAACCAGCCAAAATGGTACTTTGGAGATTGGAAGGGCAAAGGGACATGTGCTCTGCACAGGTAGAGCCCTATCTGTGCACGTGCCTGCTTACCAATCCTCTGTATCTGAGGTTTTATGCTTCTTGCTGAAGGAAGGCGTTCTCCACTGTTAAGGTCTATCTAGTCGCTATCTCGGTCTGTCATATTTGAAAAGTGGCACTTCGCTTACATCCAGTTCCCAAGCCTTGGGATTTATCTATTGTGCTTGAGGCTATTTCACAGCAGCCTTTTGAGCCGGAGATGAAATATCCTTTCAGATACACTTTATATACAAAAGTATGTGGACACCCCTTCAAATTAGTGGATTTGGCTATTTCAGCCACATTCGTTGCTGACAGGTGTATAAAATCGAGCACAGAGCCATGATATCTGCATAGACAAACATTGGCAGTAGAATGGCCTTAATGCCACCTTTCTAGCAAGTCAGTTCATCAAACTTCTGCCTTACTGGAGCTTCCCCGGTCAACTGTAAGTGCTGTGATGCGAAACGTCTAGGAACAACAACGGCTCAGCCGCGAAGTGGTTGGCCACACAAGCTCACAGAAAGGGACCACTGAAGCACGTAGCGCATATACATTGTCTGTCCTCAGTTGCAACACTCACTACTGAGTTCCAAACTGCTTCTGGAAGCAACTTTAGAGCAATAACTGTTCATTGGGAGCTTCATGAAATGGATTTCCATGGCCGAGCAGCCGCACCCAAGCCTAAGGTCACCTTACGCAATGCCATGCGTCGGCTAGAGTGGTGTAAAGCATGCCGCCATTGGACTCTGGAGCGTTGAAATGCATTCTCTGGAGTGATGAATGAAGCTTAACCATCTGGCAATCCGATGGACGAATCTGGATTTGGCAGATGCCAGTAGAACATCTACCTGCCCAAATGCATAGTGCCAACTGTAAAGTTTGGTGGATGAGGAATAATGGTCTGGGGCTGTTTTTCATGGTTCGGGCTAGGCCCATTAGTTCCAGCGAAGGGAAATCTTAACTCTAATACATACAATGACATTCTAGATGATTTTGTGCTTTCAGTTTTGTGGCAACAGTTTGGGGAAGGCCCTTTCCTGCTTCAGCATGACAATGCCCCTGTGCACAAAGCGAGGTACATACAGAAATGGTTTGTCGAGACTGTTGTGTAAGAACTTGACTGTCCTGCACAGAGCCCTGACCTCAACTCTATCGAACACCTTTGGGATGAACGCCAACAGCAAGTGAGGCCTAATCGGCCAACATCAGTGCCCAACCTCACTAATGCTCGTGGCTGAATGGAAGCAAGTCCCCGCAGCAATGTTCCAACATCTAGTGGAAAGCCTTACCAGAAGAGTGGAGGCTGTTATAGCTGCAAATGTATGTTTTTAGCAGCAAAATGGGGGCTAACTCCCTTTTAATACCCATGATTTTGGAATGAGATGTTCGATGAGCAGGTGTCCACATACTCTTGATTAGAGGTCGACCGATTATGATTTAACGCCGATACCGATTATCGGAGGACCAAAAAAATCCGATACCGATTAATCGGACGATTTAAAAACATTTTTGAAACATTGATATTTATTTATTTGTAATAATGACAATTACAACAATACTGAATGAACACTTTTATTTTAACTTAATATAATACATCAATAAATTCAATTTAGCCTCAAATAAATAATGAAACATGTTCAATTTGGTTTAAATAATGCAAAAACAAAGTGTTGAAGAAAGTAAAAGTGCAATATGTGCCATGCAAAAAAGCTAACGTTTAAGTTCCTTGCTCAGAACATGAGAACATACGAAAGCTGGTGGTTCCTTTTAACATGAGTCTTCAATATTCCCAAGTAAGAAGTTTTAGGTTGTAGTTATTATAGGAATTAAAGGACTATTTCTCTCTATACCATTTGTATTTCAT